>NC_067164.1:14767021-15024521 GCF_903995435.1 Acomys russatus | reverse complement strand
GCTACGAACTGAAATCACTAAGTTCTCAGCCTTTGCTGGAGAGTAGAGGATGTCCTAATAAATCAATATACTTGATATTGTATGTAAATTAAAAAAAAAAAAACAACTTGGCTCTACGTTTCATTTGAGAAATGAGCCATGCAACTACAAGCACAATGAGACTTCACTTTGTCTCTGGCTGTTCTTGAAGCAAGTCATCTTGATAGGCAAGTGGGTGCGAATTGGATTTGATCTTACTTAGTTTTACTTTTAATAGCATACATGACAATTACTGCGATGTCACCCTGGGAATTGAACCGTAAGAAAATGGACAAAGTAAGAGAGTTACAGGGCACAGAACTGGCAGGGACAGTGATACATTCCAGTTGATGGAAAAGCCTCTATCTTTCTTCCCCCCCAGTTTCACATAATTTCATGTCATACCCACAAAAGTTGTGTGGTCCATGATCTAAAGTGTGCTCTACGTGGGCAGTGAAGCAACACCACATCACCTACAACAGGACGTCTTTGTGTGCTGACAGTTGGCTTTCCAGTACATCCTTGAGACATAGTATCTTTATTTTAAATAAAAAATGAATAAAGATTCTGTGATGATTTCTTTATATTACATCAGTCAGATGGTTTAATATGTCCATTTAGTATTTCCTAACAAGAAAATGGTGTAAATAGATTTTTAACAAATAAAAACAAACTATTTTTGAAATGTTAGCATGTAGATTATTGTCCTGAGTAAGAAAAACAATATATAAATATATGAGCTAGGGAAGAATGTACGTTTCAAGCAACTGGTTAACTTACTAAAACATACTGCCAATGAACATAAGAAGAAATTTCACCGGAACAAGAAGATAAGACAAAAGCAACATTTTAAGAAGCCATTTTTCTGTGAGAAATTCTCATGTTCCTTTACTTAGACCTAGAAAAGGAATCCTAACACAAAATATCATTCTCTGCAGAGAGTCATAATCATTAGAAATCGACTCACTAGACCCGACTCTCCCCACTACACTGAAGGGGGACACACTCAAAACAATAAGCAACATGTGACAACTCCACAATGCACACAGTAGGACCTAGATAGTGTCAGGAATTTAAAACAGGAACAATGACATCCACTGGAATAGTTAATGGTGGGGCTCAGGGTAAGTGCTACTGATACATCTCATATAAATGGTGCCCAGACTGGAGAGATTACTCAGCAGATAGAACACTGTTTGCCCTTCCAGGAGGCCTGGGTTTGATTCCCAACACCCACATGGTGGCTCAGGACCATCTGTAATTCCAGTCCCAGGAGAAGAGGTGTGCATGCAGGCAGAAAACCCATATACTTAAAAATAAAAATTTTAAAGGTGAAGGTAGGCCTTAGGAGGGTAAAGGAAAACATGCTCTTGAGTCCAGTATAAAGGTAGATGTGATAATAAGATTCAAGGTGGACTGCCAGACACATTTCATGACAGTGGGGGTAAACAAGCATAGTGAAAAAGATAAGAGCATGTGGGGGGTGGTCTAATGTATGTTGATGCTAATTACTGCTTGCTGTCTCTATGACCCACCTTTTGATTAATAAAAAGCCATCCCACCTGGGCAGGGCCGAGGAGATAAAGGTGTAGCTAAGGTTCCTGAGCAGAGAGACAAAGACAGAGGCAGACAGACAGACAGACAGAGACAGAGACAGAGACAGAGACAGACAGAGACAGAGACAGACAGGAGAGAGAGAGACCGGAGAAGAGGGTCCCAGGAAGAGAGAACGGCTGCCATGGCTTAGATGGAAGAGAAGCACATGGCCAGCGTGGATGGAGATTTGGCCCAGATGAAGAACATTAGCAAGTATTTTGGATTATGGATTGGAAGTAACTTGATAGACATTGTTAGAAGCAGACGGCATGGGATTGGGGCATGGATGCCCCACTATAGGAAGTAGATTACAGGACTGATGTCTGCCCTGCCCCAGGTTAACTAAGGCTATTTTAAAATATAACAAGTGTCAGTGTCTTAATTGATTGCTAGCCGGGCATTCTGAAGTAATAATAATAATATGGATTAATTAAAAACAACAAGAGCCCAAAATATTAAGAGCCAAATTAGCAATGTAAATGTAAAAGACAAAGAATGCTATATAAAATAAAGCTGACTTGGATCCTACCCATTCTTACTGCAAAACCAAGCAAAACTGAGAGGCAATAGCTCACTTAGTGATACCAGTGACCACGACAGTGAAGATTTGTATCACACCGTAAGATATATTAAACAGATGAGCGCCTCATGAAGAAGGCAATGCTGAGTGGACTCTAATTCTGTACTATGAGCCAGAAAACTGAAACTCAAAAGACCTAAGACTTAATCCACTTATTGTCTTCAGTGTTAATCCTGAGGTGAGCCTAAAGTCGAAGCTTAACAAGTGCTTTTTGCACTATCAAAAGAAAAAAAAGAGTTAAAGTTATAAGGATGTAGATGTATCGGACATGATGACCTAGAGGGGACTCCGTCTGTAGTGAGGACAGATCCTGATAATATTAAAGTCAAAGGAACCATGAGGCATTTCAGCAAAGCGAGTGAAGATGAATAAATCAAATGGGCCGTAACCAGAGTATCCAGTAATTAGCACCAACATACATTAGACCACCCCCCCATGAATATGTCAACTTGTCAATCTAATCTACTTTCGTTAATTTAACAAGAGACACTAGTTACACAGATTTAAAAAGAAGAGAGAGAGAATAAGGTCATTTCATCAGAACTGTCAAGTTTGGGACCTTGATTTCAGAGACTACCAAAAGCTACACTATTTCTCATTGGTTGGAGAAGGAAGTCAGTCATCCATGTGTACTGCTGACCAACAGTCCCGCTTATGTTTCCCCACTTTCTACCTGCCTCTTTGTCGAAGGACAAATGTCCCATTTGGCTACCATCCCCGTCTTCTGTTATTTATGTCCTCTACATGGCCAAGAGCTTCCAAAGCACTCACTTGTCTTTCGCTGGCTGCTCTGGCCTGCTCTCGTACCTCCCTTTCCCTGAACTCTATGTACTGGGTGGTTAGGATCACCCCTCATGAGACCACATGACGTACATTTTTTAATCATCCTGCCGTGGGGTTGGGAAGGTGGGCCACTGCACAAAGTCCTTGCTGTTCAAGCCCGAGGACATGAGGCGGGATCCCCAGCACCCAGGATAAAGACAGGTGTCAAGTGTCTGTGACCCCAGTGCTGGACGGATGGAGACAGGCATACACTGAGGGCTTGCTGATCAGCCAGGCTAGCCAAAACGGCAAACTCCAAGTTCAGTAAGATACTCTGTCTATAAAAAAACAAGGTGGAGAGCAATAAAGAATGACATCAGCTGTCAACCTTTGGCTCCCACATGCACAGACATGTGTGCACATACATAAACACATAGATGCACACATCAAAATAAATATATATTAGCCTTTTCTCACTGATTCCCCCTCCCCATCAATCTAATCTAGGACACAGACACACAGTGTGACATCACTTAATCACCATGGCAGCAGAACTGTCCAACTAGACACCCTCAGCCCTTTAGGAATTCCTTCGATTTCTAAAATACTAGTTCAGTAATTAGCTCATTCAACTTGATGTGTGCCTCAAAGTCCAGGGCTGATCACTTAAGACACCTGTCCACTTCACTGTGGTTTCAGAGCTAAAAATGACCCTAACCCTTACAGGCAGAGTTCACTGTAGATTAAAAAAAAAAAAGAGCACAGGCGTGTAGACCATAATGCAGCTCAGCTGCTTAATTAAATTTAACTCTAGGAAAATTGATCTCTTAGGACCTCAAATTTGCCAGTATATATAAAGTAAGGTTGATATTGACCATTCTAAAGCATGCTGTAAGGATGTGGCCTATCTATGTCAACCACAAATAATTCCTTACACAAACTCAACCAGCTAGCCTATGAATGGGACCCGTATCGCAATACCATCAGATCAAACCACTGAATGATCAACCGGGAAGCCAGCGTTGAAGCTCAAATTCTGCAATGCCTACCTATACAATCGTTCAGTAACTTTTCATTCTCTTAGTATAGAGGCACAGGGCACCAAGTAGAAAGGAATATCTACGTGGTATACCCATTGGCTCTCAGATCATCAAAGAAATTATTGCTGGCCTTTTAATATGGTTGTAAAAGAAAAAGAACATTGTTCTCACTTCAGTTCAGTTCTTTGAATAAAACCATAGCATTGATGGTAACACATGGAGAAATCAGGATGGTTTCTCTATAAGGGACCTATAAGATTATGAGATGTGACAAATAAGTCAACTGACCTCTAGATCAATGGGCAAGTGGCATGCAAACAGTAAGAAATTCTCAACACCCCCACCCCTAAAAAACGCCCTTGGGTGTCATGGCCTCTTCATACTTCCGCTCTGTAGAGACTCCCTTTAGAGGGGAGCAGCAGAATCCACAGAGGTGCCATTCTGTAAAGTGGCGGTCTACTCATCTGTTAGCTCACCCATATGCAGCGCCATATGCAGCGCTGCTGACAAAGCGTACCCCCATACCGAGCTAAGAGTCTCAACATCAGTTTCCTTAAAATTGTCCTGAGGAATGAGGGAGATAAAAGTAAGGAGAGGAACAGCAAAACCATAAATATGTTGAATAATGCCTCAAAGACAAGGCTTGTCCAACTCAGCTTGCAGTTTTTCTTTCTGCTCCAGAGGCCGACCACCAAGAAGGACCCCCTGAGAAGAAGCCATCTCTTGATTGCCAAGAGGTGGAAGAGATAGTTCAGTGGTTAAGAGCACTATCTGCTCTTCCAAAGGCCCCCAGTTCAATTCCCAGAACCCACATGGCAGCTCACAACTGTCTATAATTCCAGTTCCCAGGGATCTGACACCAAATGCTCACAAAATAAAGTTCAATAAATTATTCTTAAAAAGAAAATTCCCAGAGAGTTTCTACAGCTGTCTCCATGCTAAGAAAAGAAATTCTGTTGCTTTTAGCCAAAGCAACAGATATGCAAGTGGCCAAGGCTACAGCCACTGTACTTTTCGTATCTGTACCTTGGGATAGAGGTAATGAGCCAGAGTAGGCACCCAATCAATTAGGAGCATCAACTCACTCTTAATATCTACAGTTTAAACTTCTAAAGAACCCCCCACAGTGGACTAAGAGGCAAATTTGGGAGGACTAAGAGTCTCAATTCAACCTGGTCCTTAAGACGCTTTGTACACTCAGGTCTGACTGGCAAACAGTACATTAGCAGTGGAAGAGGCTTATATACATGCTTCAGAGATCTAGAACACAATTGGTATTTCCTTTTGGAAGTTAATTAGATTGTTGGATTGTCAATAAATGGTGACACAGTAACTACACTTAGAGAAATGTCTTCATAAACTACCATGAAGAAAAGCAGAACACTATAATAAGGCTATTTCTTATAGACACACTTATATCTGTCAGGAAATAACAATGTAGTATCAGTTAATAGATCACTTGACTAAAATTTGATTCATGTATACTATACAACCTTCAAAAAGAATACAGTAGGTTCCACTAGATTCCATTTACTTGTGTAGCAGCAGAAGTGTCTCTACACCCAGAAAGACCAGGATTTTAAGCCTAGCAGCTAACAACGGTTACTTTCAAGAGCTAAAATAGGTTGTTCACATTTGCCTTGTTTAAATTTTACAGAAATTTTGCATAGTTTTAATTGAGGAACTGTGAGCTTTAAAAAAAAGTCATAGACAATAGTGTTACTATAGTAAGTAAATATATATGTATATAGATACAATAACTATTATAAAGCTTTATTACCATGGCTTTAGATAAACTGTTTAACCATGACTATAAGGTATTGCTCTTGGCTCTGTAACAATTTTCAACTTCCAAGTCTTACTTAATGAGGTCTTAGTTAGACAGGGGTAACTTGGGACATGAGAATACACCTAAAAGATGTTGCACCGTGCTACTATTCACAACACAACTGGCAGGAAAAATGATGCACATACCAGTTTATTATTGAAGATAACTGCAAACTCTTTCATTAAATGTATAATGCAGGGATGCAGTGCTCCCAGCATTCAGAGTCCAAGTTCAGACAAGACTATGACAAGGGCTGCTGAGCAGATGGCTTATTCAGTGAAGTGCTTATCTACCAAACATTCAGGTTATGAGGACTTGAATTTGGATCCCCAGCATGTGGGGGGGGGGGGGGCGGGTATGAGTGCATGTGACAATGTGTCAGTAACCCCTGCATAGGGGAGATCCCTACAGCTCATCAGTCATAGAGTCTAGCCAAGTCAATGAACTCTAGACTTAATGAGAGACCATGCCTCAGAAAGAAAGAGAGACAGCAACTGAGAAAGACACTCAACGGCATCCTCTGGCCTGCACATGTGGACGTGTGTGTGTGTGTGTGTGTGTGTGTGTGTGTGTGTGTGTGCGTGTGCATGTGTGTGTGTGTGTGTGAGAGAGAGAGAGAGAGAGAGAGAGAGAGAGAGAGAGAGAACACAAAATGAAAAGCTGTACCAGAGAGCCATTTGAGGCTGATCTTATCTTCCTGTGCACTCCATTGCTCCGTTCCAAACATAATAACTCTGCTGCTTGTCCACTCCTCAGCCAAGCCTCCAGTATAGACAGCATTAGCAGCATTAGTCATGTGTCATTACTCAGGTGGAATGACTGATTTCAGTCACGGGGACATTACATTCATGCCAGCATGAATGTAATCACTCCGAAGCTCTCACTAGACTCTCACAGTATGCCTATACCCACTTCTACTGCATCTGGGGGCTTAAATGTTTTCATTAGTGTGGGATTATCGCTTTAACAGTTCATAGGAAATATTTTAAACTAGAGAACTTCCTTTGTTGGTACTAATAAGGCCTCGCATTTATGGCTAATACATTAAGAAATTGGCCTTGTTAGGTTCTTGTGCTCTCAATTTAATGCACAGAGGCGCTCGTGCACTGCTTTATATAGCAACACCGCCAGGTGATGGGGACACTGGCAAATTCCTCCATCCTATCACGGTATCCAAGGTGATCGCTTTAAAATGTAAATCAGAACATGCAACTCTCCAGGTAAAGAGACAAAAATAGTGTCTAGCTGCACTTACAATAAAATAGAAAGGTCCCCCGACTGTGTTCCCGACCTCTTTTACCTCTGCACACCTGCTATCTTAGCCTCAGCCACTCACTCTGGACTTGTTTTTCTGGTTTTAAATAAAAACATACTCCTTCTTGCCTTGGGGCTTCTACACATGTTTTTCTCTCAGCCTAGGGAAAAAAGGGGCGTCTCCTGATCCGCTCCACTGATAACTGGCAGCCCCCTACAAACCCCCCACCTCGGTTTTGTTGTCAGAACAGTGTTCATTGTCGTAGGAAATTATCCCGTGTGTTTATTTACTTGGTCTTTGTTGCTCCCTATCTAACTCTAGCCTCCAATTTGGAAGCTCTGCCTTTAATCCCAGCCTCGGCAGGCAGACCGCTGTGAGCTCGAGGCCAGCATGGTCTGTCTACAAAGTGAGTCAAGGACACCCAAGGCTACCCCGAGAAACCCTAAAACAAAACAACAACAACAACAACAAAGATAAATCAGTTTCACTCACCCCCCCCCATAATTAACATTCAAGGACATGAGTGATAATTTCTGAATAAGTGAATACATTCAAAAACAGGGTTGCATGATTTTGAAATTGAAACACGTTGTCCCTTCACTGTCATCAGTGCTGAACCTCTAATAGCCAGTAAAAGCTCTAAAACATTTAACAGTGGAAAGGGCTTTTGAAACCTACGAGAGAACAGGGTGAAGAAAGGAAGTCAAAATCCTCGTGGAAAACAGAAGACTGACGACAGGCGTCAGCATTGCTAATTATCTCAGCGCAAGCTGATGCTATTCCAAAGGAGCCTAAGGGTAAGCATCACGTGACCATCCACACTCCTTTCAAAAACACACAGCTCATAGACACCAGTTGGTTACCACCCCCATGTGAGTGTCATGGGTTGTCCCTGTGTGGATATCTTGCCACGCTGAACACTGCTATGGTGCATCAATGTGGTAGCTGGTTGAGAATGGTTAGTTGCGTGCAGGCTAGATTCAACTCAAAGCATCCAGGTCCTGTGCCGTACGTGTTTGGTATTGTTAGCAGTGGGGGGAGGGGGAGTCAGGTGGTTAATCTTGGTGGTCTACTTGACTACATCTGGAATCCATTAAAACTGAAGAGGCTAGGTGGCACTCCTGTAAGGGACTTTCCTTATGAGACCCTTTCGAGGGAAGACCCACCCTAAGTCTGGATCACACTGGATGTGAGGAAACCCATTCTGAATCTGGGCTACATCTTCTGGTGGCGGCCTCCATAAAAAGACACGGCGCCAGGAAGTTTTGCCTTTTCCCCCGCTTGCCCTCACTCCCACTGGCAAGTTCATCTATTCTGCTGCTGCGGCGCTCCTTCACAGGCATTAGAACACAGTTCTTCAGGATTCCAACTGAGGACGAAGACCGGCTGGGATATCCAGCCCCATTGACTACACAAGTACTGGATTCTCAGCTTTTCCACTGGGAGAAAGCGACTGTTGAACTAGCTGAGCCACAGTCTACAGACTGTTCTAACAAATGCCCCATATGTGCATACATGCACACATGCACACACATATATTCATTCTACCAGAACTGTTCCTCTAGGGAACCCTAGCACAGAACTTACCTTCATGCCTCTCAGAGGCAACCAGGTGCTACATCAAGAGACTACATTATTTTGAGAGTCAGTTGCACTGTCCTGACTAACCATTCTAAAAGAGGTTTCTTGTGCCTGGTACTGGGGAGTTTATTAGTCCATGGTTCTTGTGGGGAGCACTATCAGCCCAAGTGACATAACTTCCTTAAAACACACACACACATGCACATGCACACACACACACACACACACACACACACACACACACGCAGGCACACATGCACACATTAATAATTTCAATAAATATAAAATGGTATGGATCCTTGAGGCTTTATCAAACCACCTTTGTATTGTCTGTCCCTCATCCCTCCACCTCCTTCTGTATTGACCTCCCTCCCTCCTCTCCAGCTGGATCCCCTCCCCATTTTCCCATTTCTCACCTCTATCTTACTATTCACCTCTCAACACCTCCGTCCCAACCCCAAAAAGAAGACAATCATGCCTGGTGGTAGAAACCTAACCGACTTCCAGGGCTAATGCACTTTTGAAAAGAATCTCCTACTGCCACTTTTCTAGACTAGCAAGATTCCTTATTGCATTCTAAATTGTGTCCTTGTCCCCAGAGGCAAGTGTGGCTACTGTCCTGCATCAACAAAGCTTCTTTTTATAGCAAAGAGAGACCATCACATAAAAACAACAAATGGGGACAATAGAGAGGTCATAAGACCATAGAGAGCCCAGCCCCAATAGAAACATCTATATCACAGCTCTTGTATCTATGGCTTGGGAAAGAGTGCGGAAGAAGGGCTGGAAAGATGCTAAGAGTCAGACTACCTAGATGTCTGCTGTGAAACAGTCTCTCTTAGAAATGGCTGCATAAGCAAGACCAGAAATAATGGCAATATCAATATACATGCTAATTCAGAAGCAGAGGAATCTCACAGGACAAAGAACAACAAATAACTAATGACTCCTGAGAAAGAGAGAATTAGCCTCTCCCAGAGATGAGCCCCCTTATTGATTATACAATACAAAGTGGTCAGCCCTGAAACCACCTACATACCAGTAATTAAAAAATGGACTCATCAGATTGTATTTTCATAACTATGTGTGTGTAACAATAAAAAATCATAGAAAAGACTACCAGTTTGAGAGTCGGAAGTGAGTCCTGAGAGGGGCTGGGGAGAGGAAAGAGGAGGGACAGAGTGGTACAATTCTATTTTAACTAAAAATGCATTGAAAAATAAAACCAAAAAAAAATTTAATTGACAAAAAGCATTGCTGAAGAAGAGCTGCGGCCACGGAGCCAGGGGGAAGCTCGTGGTTGCTACCAAATCTGGAGTGACTAAGCCCATCTAAGGACTGACAACACGACTTTTCACAGGCAGGAGGATGCTGTTTGCAGTGCTCCTGACATATCAGTGTCCCAAAGGTCACTGAGAGCATTTCAAAAAACAAGACTGTCACCTCAGAAAAGTCCTTACAGCAGCTTCCTCCATGGAGTGAAGTCAGAGCAGCCATAAGCAACAGACCAACCGAGAAGAGAAGGCATTGCCTTGCTGCATGTCTACCTCTGTGACTACGAATGAACCTGTGGAAAGGCCCTGGCATGGACATTCTGCCTTGAAGCCATGAAAACATCACCCAGCTAAGCTCCGCTGCGTCAACCCTGCACTGTGTGTATGTAAGTATAAGGACAGCAGTCAATCACTCATCGGCTGTAGCCTTCTAGATTCTACCTTACAGTTGCCAAGGCAGCACTTTCAAGTTCAGACATGATTTAATGGCTTATCCTCTTACTCTCTGACAAAATATTTAAATTTACATCTATTTCTATAAATGACCAAAACTTCAAAAATAAAAATCAAGGCTTCCAAGTTATATTTAACGGTAATCGACAGTAGATAGTGCTTAAAATAATCCTGATACATTTTTAAAAATTAATCCGAGATCAAATTCCTCCAGGAGACCTATTATGGGACATTGTCTGATAATTCTATTAAATAAGGTAGCCAGATAGAATGCTACCAGATCACGTGACCCATACATATAATCCTGGGACTCCGAGAAGTGCTTCTATCTCTACTACATGCACTGTGGATCTACAGGCTCGAATTTCCCCTCACGTTGAATCAGCACATGCAAGATAATAACGCATCATTCATGGCCTGCAGAGTCAGGCCCTATAAAAAGCGATATGCACCAGCACCATCCTATACCTCTAAGAGTTAACCAGGTGATGGTGAGGAGAGCCATCTTAAGGCTGCAGATGTCCCTTGGAGCTTGCAGACTTGCTGAGATGTGATCCCTGGGGCCAGGAAGGAAAAAAAGCAACCAACCAGCCCCCTGCTGTGTCTTCTCACCTCACTGGTGTAAACTGACATTCAAGCCTTGCATCTGCAGGGCATTCTCTCATGCAGCCCCATTTCTCAAAGAACAGAGAAGGAACAAAGAGATACAGAGAGGAAAAGTAAAGACAATTGGGGGGGGGGGGCAGATAACTGGCTAATTTAAAAGAACACTCCAGAACAGCAGCAGCAACAAAAACTCCAGATTATTTACGTAGATGCACAACTCCATAAGCTCCAGATGTATTTGCTAACACACTCCTCACAGGTGTTTTTCTGCTTAATAACCATCACATCCAAGCAGGCACACGGTTGGGACACGGCATTGTGCCACTGGCGCTACGTTTTTCTGCTGCTCTTAACTGTTTGGAGCTATTTTTCAATTGGGCAGCCACTACTGAAATCCTAAGTGCACGGGCTTGGCAGAGCAAGGAAGAAAAAGCGCAGTCCACAGATTTGTTTCTTCTGCTTCCCCAAAACAGAATCTCATTTCAAATATGCCCCTCAAATCGTGTCAGCCTGCAGCTGTCAGAAAGAGCCACTCTGTTCCTCTTCGTAACTCCGAACATAAAACCCATTTCTTGTGTAGCAGGAAGTCATATAGCTCCAGGAAGCCATGAGGCATAGTCACTGCTGTTCCGCCTGTATCCGGCCAGAACCATCAGCCAATGAGAAACTTCACTTGCACTTGAATGGATGTTTGGGAGGCCAACTTGGAAAAGCACACAGGACAAGTTTGACTTCATTGCCAAACTCACTTCTAGGACATTGGCTAATTAATTATAAAAGCTTTTTCAAAACAAATTCGAGGCTGGCAACCTATTTTCCCCACCAAGACTGAGAAAAAAGTAGGTTAAAAAAGAAAGAAAGAAAGAAAAAAAAAAAAACCAACAACCAGGTTTATGGTATTACATACAGGTTAGAGAAATAAAACCTGTGGTTAGTGGTTACCATAGCTTCATCTACTTGCAAGTCCATTTTCCCCTCTGCCTTAAAAGGCTCAAAGTGGTTTTGTATGTGAAGCAATTCCTTGCTTTTACCCTATTAGCCTTCCTCCATGTCTGATGGTAGACAACACGAGGGTCAGTTTAAGCTCTTCTTCCAGATTTTGGAAGGAATCAAAGAACAGAGAGGTCCTTTTGAAAGGAAGACCTCACTGGATTAACTGGCTACCACGACAGCTATAGCTGGGTGGACCATTTCCCTTAAGATGGTCTCGTTAGCTTTCCTTTGCTAGCTTTGCAAACAGAACAAGTAAAATCCATAAGGTGGGTCTTTTAATCTTCACCTTAACATCAACCTCAGCCACTGGGAGACGCTTGCTGTTGGGAGGCAGAGAAGGTTAACTTCAAGAACCCAAAACACACACGTTTTATAGCAAAAGTCAACAACCAAAGCACATGACGCTCCAATGTAGCCTGATCCTTGAAGCTAAACTTGATATAACTCGTGTTTTAAGCCATGAGAACTCCTCTCCATAGGCCCAGACTTGGAGAGACCCAACAAAATAAGACATTTCTCTCAGCCAACATTTGCCAGCTGTCCACTAATTTCTGGCTAATGGTGGTTGTCCCTAATAAAAAAAAGACCTGCTCAAAAATGTATCAACCAGATATGTCTAACCCTAATTGATGTTGTCTTAGCCAAGTCCAAGTTCAAGTGTGAATAATTAGCACTGTTTAGTAAAAGCTGACTGGAGCCACAGTAAGCTCTGCAGCTTTGAAGGGAAGTCTGAGGGTCAAGGTCTCCTTCTACCCTGGGTGTATACTTACCAGCATATTCACAAGCAATGCCCCACTCCCTGACCATGTCCAGAAGAGTCAGAAGGAGGCAGAAGAACACTGAATATCAAGGTCATGCTGAGGACAGTCTCACGTCCTGATAAAGAGGACCCTTTCAGAAACACCAGCAGATGAAGATAAGGAAGACACCAGATCTCAGGGAAATGTCATGCTCAACTCACTAGAAATCCATTATGCTTCTAATCCACAGAGGAAACGGGGCAATGCTACAGAAAGTACGTCGAACTGAGAGAAAGATGGGGACAGGAGATTGCTCCAAAGAGTTTTCTAGTGATCTGATCTAGGCAAACGAAGGTCTTTTAAGGAAGTGTTGATGAGAAAGGTTGAAAGAATCCATAGCCATTTCATAAGTAAGAGAGTAATTTCACCTTCCTGTACTTTTTAGAATTCACCAAGGCCTATAAAACTTTGTCATTACTACAAGGTCTGCCAGTTTAAAAAGTACACTGTCATAAATATTGCTTTTTGTAGAAAAAAAATAGCAATGTATGAAGAAAAAAAAAAGTCATCAAAGCTACCCTACTTAAAGAAACAGATATAACAAATAAGGCCATGCAAAGGATACCCGGTTGGTGTGCTAAGCATCAAGCCAACTAGAATTGTATTCTGTGTTATGTCAAAGGGCACAGAAGGAAGTTATAAGAGCAAGAAGCAGATGTTTGGGTTTCTGCAGTATACATGAAGTACTATTGTTTCCATTCAGCAGAGGGCAAAGCTGGCCCTGTCACACACCTAGCCAGTTTTGAAACAAGCACCAAAACATATTTTCTCCATTCATGGCCCTTACTACTTTTCCTGTAACTCAGGGAGCAGGCTAGAATTTCAGTCAGTGTGTCTAGTGTGTAGTGTGTTGTGTGTGGCGGGGGGGGGGGGGGGGCATGTACTGTGTGTGTGGTATGGTGTGGTGTGTATGTGTGTGTATGCGTTTGTGTGTGTGGTGGGGGGATGTGGGGTGTCTGAGTGTGTATGTTTGTGTATGTGATTGTGTGTGTGTTAATGTGATATATGTGTGTGGTGTGTTTGTGTGGTGTGTGTGATGTGTTTATGTGGTTGGGTGGGTTGCATATGGTGTGTTTGCATCTGTGTGTTTGTGGTGTGTGTGTGTATGTTTGTGTGTGTGAAGACCAAACTGATATTGGATGTTTTCATCAATCACCTGCTATTGTATCTTGAGACAGGGCGTCTCACTGTACCTGGAGCTTGCTGATGTTACTGGACAGGATCCTCCGTCTTTACCTCCTCAGCACTAGGATCACAAGTGTGCTCAGCAGCACCTGGATTTTTTTTTTTAATGTGCAAGCTGGAGACAGAAGTCAGCTCACCATCATGTTTGCACAGAGAACACTTCACCAAATGCCCCCATGTTGTCTTTGAAACGTGGAACTTTCATTTATTTGAAGCTCTGAGACTTTTATTTCAATCAGGAAGTATTGATATATTATGTTGTTGAAATATAATCTATCTGTACATACCCAGCCAACTAGGAAAATGGCCCAGTTTATACCACATTCTTGTCAAAAGAAAAAAAAAACAGAGGTTCAAAATCTCTGTTCTTTATTATAAACAGGCATTTGCAACATGTGTAAATAAATAAATGCACGGAAAATGAATTAGACAGCTGGCACTGCCTTTGCCTGATGCACCTCCCCTCCCGCAAATTGGCAATCACCATAACCTCGGAGTCTTTTGTAGTACACCAAAACACTTTTTCATAAAACACTATACTTAATCCCTGCAACAAACCCAAAGTAGAGGTCACTAATATGTTCAGGCTCAGCCAATTACAGCTCCGAGGCTAAGAGAACCAGGAGACTGCATCATAAAGGCCGAAGCCAAGACTTGCCTGTTTCGATGACCCCACACATTTTGTTTCCTTCTTTAGAAAAAGAGCAAGCCCCGCCTGCACATAATGGTCCATTTCAGTGGTGACAGCCACTATCTCTAATCCTACCCAGCATCCCTTAGATACATGGTCTGTCTTAAATTTCAAAGAGGAAGAGCCGTTTCTTACCTGGTCTTTCTCTGGTTTATCAGAAATGTCATTCAGACTGGAGGATGTCAGATTCCTATGGGTCATGGCTGGGCTACCTGGAAAAACACAAGTGAACTCTTATTAGATACGTCTTTTCACCAGCACGGGCTTTGGTGGAACATTTTATAAACACTGGGAGATGGTGATGAAAATGGTGAGGAGGCTTTTAACCACACTAGCTCCTGGAGTGTTTCCCTAGTACAAATATGGCTACGTGGAAAGTATGTGACATCCCAAATACTTTGTCTTATTGCCTGGTTATTTCTCATGCTGAGTTACATCATAAAAACGTCTAAATCAGTAAGTGTGAAACCCTGTTTCTCTCACTGTGATAATTTCTGTTGCTGTGTTTTAGACCCGTCTAGTCTACTGGCCTCTTTCCATTGCATTTCAGCCACAGATACAGCTTCTATCTATCACCAGAAGAACTGGTCCTGGCTGCAGGCCTGTATCCCCTCTACGCTTGGCCTTGACTTCCCTTCCGAGCATGCCATTCTCTGTCCACACTCTCTGCCCTCTTTTGTCCCCCTCTTTTGTGACTATTTTGGTCACAAATAGTTCCCCTTGTGGGTATCTGGCCCAGAATCCTCAGTCTCTGCCTCAAAATAGTAATGTCACGGGCCCCCTAACCACTCGGCACTCCTACTACCAGGCTAAAACAAACCCTTCCACTTTTCCATTTAACGTGCCAAACTTCTTCAAGTAGAAAGATGAACTGTACGGGGCCATATGACCCAGGACCAATCTTCCTACAACAGCCAGAGGTAAAATTTGCTGGTAATCTATCCAGTTATTTGTGACACTGTTCAATATAACAGAAGGGACATGCAGAAAGAGCCACAGGCTGGCCAACTGCAGGGAGACCACGTTAGTCAACAGGATCCTGGGCTTCCACTTTGCCGGTGGGACTTGAAATTTCTAGGCTTATTAAGCAAAAGAGTCACTCTTCAAAGCCAAGGTGTTTGAGTCAACCCTTGCAGGCTGCTGAGCAATGCCTTATTAATCCTCAATGGTCTGACTCAGGCAAGTCTTCCCAGTGAGAGGGCGAAGGTTGAAAAGCTACCCTGAGTTCAAGCACAGCTTCTCCTTGGCTGGAAAGCGGTTCTCCACAGACGTGAACTCCTTTAGAAAGAAACTCCAACACACAGTCTCACAAAAGACGACAACTGGCTCCTGCTACGTTAAAGTCCGTCCCTGTGACAGCAGCTCTTTAGATAATATAATTTCCTTGAGCCACCGTGTCAGACAACCTGCTGTGTTTGGAGCCCGGAAGACAGGGTATTTTCCACTCGGCTGCATTTCATTGACTAAGTACGGCCTGGATCTCTTAAATTCTTTACCTGGCAGGGTGTTTTATTCTAGGAGAACTTGAGCACAGGGCATTATTTAAAAGAAACATCTGACGAAGTGTTTCATAAACAAAATTAAAGGAGTCTGGTTGAAGGCAGCATTCTAAAGTTCCAGCATCCGCTCGATTCCACAGGCATCAGGAACAAACTTGAGCACCCCTACCCCACCCCCACCCCCAGATAATGCTGACTTGGAAACTGATGGGAAATGGTGCGTAGGCTTAACTTTGTCCTTTCGTTAAAAAAACCAAAACTGCTTATTGGCACTACCTGGATGAAAGCTCTTCCTGAACAGGAAACATGAACCCTGTATTCCTAACCCATGAAGGCCGAGCAGTCTAATCACACACAGGTTAAACACAGTCCTCGCTGATAAGCAGATCAGACTGATTTCTAATTAGTGCATTCATTTTATTCAGTTGGTAGCAATGACATAATTTGAAAATTAAATAAATTAAATGTCTTGGGTAACAGGTTAAATAAATGGATTTGCTTTGGGATTCGGTGATAAACACTGCAAGCCAAAACAATGGGGCTTCTAATATACTGGTAAACTTGACTGACAGAACAGACTTGCCAGTGAAACAAAGCCTGTCTCGTTTCTTTCCTTTCTAAAAGACACCTATCTTGTGGCTACTCTCCTTCTGGTGGGAGGCCAGAGGGAGGCAGAGCCTGGGAACCAGAGGAGAAAAAGAAGGCTGGTGTTAACAAACAAATCCACTGCCCCTCCTAAATTTAATTTGGTTTCTAGGAATGAAAATAATTAATATGAATGCTGAGGTTTGTACCTACATATGGTAACATCTCTGAGGCAGACAAATCCAGGGCACTGGAAAAGATGCCTGAAACTGTTCAATCTTTACTGATCTCTTTCCCTATTAAAGGCAGCACCTTCACTCCCCAGCACCTGAAGCCTGAAACAACCAACAAATGCTTCCCAGGGCTCTGACTCCATGGTAACCAAAGTGAGAACCCAGAAGTTGCATCATCACATCCAACGAAACACTCATTAGAACCCAAATTCTGAGGCTCACCCCACACTAGCCCCAACACAACTGTGGCCATGGGACATACAGAAAGGAGTTTTATCAAACCTTCCAAGTAGCACTGCGGTGTGGTAAATGTGGAGAGCTGCCACTCAAAATGAAACATCACCTTGGCAGGCAGTATGCTACTGGGAATCTGAGTTGATAGGCACGTCTGAGCTGAGAAAGGCAGAGGCATCGTTCTGGCAACCTGCCCTGCTGCAAGCCGCCGCTGTCACCTCACCTATCCCAAGAAATGCACTGCATTAGCAACCTCACCACATAAACACACACCAACGAGTATGTAGCCAAGTCAATAAATAACTTTGCTTTGGAAACTCGCTTTGACCACAGAAACATATTACCAAAACCAAAGAAGACAGGACAAGGGCTAAAAGAGCTTGCAAAGAAGACTGGATGTGGGAATCAGAAATCTGTGTGTGTGGATTTTAACAGACCTAGGAAGCTGTTACACAACGGGCCCCAAACAATGAAGGGCTGTGTACGTTTTGCAACAGATACGCAATAGGACGTGTTGTCAGAATAAATCAGGGATCTGTATTTAGAGTCGGAGCCTGTAAAATAAATTCATTACACTTCAGCACTGAGTGAGAGGACTAGAGAAAATTGTTGCCTTGCACCAGTGGCGAATCCGAAACATATCCTGGAGTATGGTCCCTTTGGGGACAGGTGGTAACTTACTCAAGGCTCCATTCAAACCCTCTTGCCAGCTAAAATCCAGGACATTCAAATGTCTTGGGTTTGTTCTTGGCCCAAAGGAAACTTTGCTTCTAAAGTGTGATTTAAAAAAAAGGGGGGGGGGCCAGTCTTGGGTACATAGTTGTAATTAATTTCCAGATCACTGTTTTCTGGCTATAAGAAAAAGAAAGTGTCGGAGAATGGCGTTTCCAAACAGTTTTCGCACAGTCGAAAGTGGTTTCATTTTCAAAGTAGCCATTTGGCAGGTACATGCTGTTTCTATAAAAATTAATTACACTCTGTACTGCTTGAAAATCATTGTTATTCTTTAGTGTATGTGTAGCAATTTAAAAGGTCCTTTGCAACTGTATCTACTAGATACATTTAAAAAGAGGTGAAGAAATGCACAGCATAGGGAAACATTTAAATGTATGCATAAAATGCAAATGTTTGTATAATGCAAGGGAAGATTACCCCCACACACACCTTACTGCACACCCACACAGTAAGCTAATAAACTACAGAGGACAAGCTAAAACAGGGTGCCATGGCCTAGGAACCACACCGAGTGCTTTATTCTCATGAGTCACTAAGTAACATTTTTCAGCATAAAACAAACAAATAAACAATAACCAACAAACACACACTCTCCCAAGACTGACAGAGCATGCCTGTAAGCCTAGAAAGCTGAAGCAGGAGAATTCCAAGTTCAAGGCCAGCAAAGGCCATATAATGAGAACTGTCTCCAAATCAAAAGGAAAGGTTGGGACTACAGGTCAGTGATAGGGTTTTCACCTGGATTCACTCTCCAGTACTACAGATGAATAAGCCCATTTAAGATAAATAAATAACTAAAGTAGCTTATATATCATAACAGACATATGAGTGAATCTAAGTGATCATAAATTTCCCAAATTTATCAAAAATTCAGAGGTATGAATCTGATTTATGCTGCTCAGGGCCACAGAACAACATGCAGTTAATTTTTTAAAAGCCTGTGCTATAGTTTCGTCCCTAGCCTATATAACTACTGCAAAGTGCTGAAACCTTTTAGGGGAGTAAAATAAAGTCAGATCCTTGGGGGGAAAAGTTCCTTGTAGGAGATATGCATGCCTGCCACAAGTTCCCACCATGAGTACAAACCCAAGAGCCTACCTAGGGACTTGATGGAGCGAGTGAGCCCTAATAACTCTCCCTCCTTATAGCTTGTTGCTTTGTAGTATGATGTCACAGAAATGGACATCTCCTAAGCTCAGCTGGTTAATGCGCTCTGAATGCTCACTGACCCAGCACTTCCTGAGTAGGAGGAACTGCAAACCTTAATTTTCTTATCAGTGCCGTGATGCTAATATTATTAGTACCACTTGATGCACACACACACGAACTTCCAGGATGTTAAATTCATGACCACAGAGCAAATAGTAAAAGCATAATTTAAACTTGGTCCTCTCAATATGAATCTCACCTCCCCCAAGGAGAAAATCTTGTTTCTGTATTATTTGGACAAACATATGAACTTCATCGTGTCTTGGAATGCAAGAAGGTGACACACGGCGACAATGAGAATATTCTAATTCCATGATGGTTTTATGTCATCCTGAACACAAGGTAGAGTCATCAATTAAGAAAATGTCTCCATAAGATCGCACTGTAAGCCATTTTCTTATTTAGTGATCAATGGTGCAGGGCCCAGCCCATTATGGATGGTGCCATCCCTAGGCTGCGGGTCCTGGGCTCTATAAGAAAGCAGGCTGAGCAAGCCAGTAAGCAACACTTCTCCCCCACCTCTGTGGCCTCGGCATCAGTTCCCACCTCCTAGATCCTGCCCTGTTTGAGTTTCTGTCCTGACTTCCTTCAACGATAAACAGCGATGTGGAAGTGTAAGCTAGATAAACCATTTCCTCCCTGACAAAGCAGACACGATACTAAAAGCAACAGCAATACGCTTGTGAAACATGGAAACCCCAGGACTTCCGGGTGTCCTCATGCACAGTCACAGTCTACTGCGTGAAATCTCATGACGTGCATACGACAGATTCTCTAGTGTTTGTTTTCTACACTAAAAGTACTGCATCTGCATTTCACCTTCCCATTACTTCCCATTTCAACTACTGCCTAAAGAGGCATATGCAGAATGAGGTTGACTGAGAAAGTCTAAAAGAAATGGTCTTGTTTTCTATGATGACAAGTTATCCAAAAAAATAATAATTAAAAAACAAAACAAAAAGGTCTCTAAGCCCTCTATCCCTAGTCCCCACTCTTTACACAAAATGTAGAAATCTGAGGAATTGTACATATTAGACTAAGGAAAGTAGAAAATGTTGCCAGCCATTTGGAAGCCCTCTGAGGAAATACCATATCTAAGGAAGATCAATTTTGATATCTTTGATCATTTCATTTAATTCTTTTGCTTACGACATTTTATTATGTATTTGTTTGCTTGTTATTTAACATAAATTTTAAGCCCAAAGCCAAGGGCTTGGCCTGTCTTGTTCACAGGTCTGGCCCATAGAGCATAACTGCACTCTTTTAAATTAATTAAACATTTTTATTTTTTATATATACATTTATATTATTTCACATATATACAATAAACTACCTACAGCAAGAAGAACCATGACACAATAAGGAATTATATAAATGTTACATTCTTGGTGTTTTGGCTATTTGTATTTGGCAGCCTTGAAGAAAACATCTTTCCTATCTTGGTGCATCTAAAATTCTGAATGTGGATCAATCTCCATCACATCTTGTCATAATTTTAATAAATAATATGAGTTGGTGGTTTGATCTCCATTTGGAAAACTACTATAAAGGCAACTATGCTAAATGCCTACGGAGGGAGCTGTTCACTGTATGCACTCTTGGGAGCCTTTAGACTTGGAAAGCCTGGGGTCAATAAGGAAAAGGTGTGTAACTGGCCTACCAGCCACAGGGCAGAAAGACCAAGCCAGCCATGTCTGTCTGCTAGCAGTACAACAGAAGTCAGAAGCAGTCAGAACAGAAGAGAAACCTGCAAAGGAAAGTCAGGAAGTGAGGGGAAAGGCAGGTAGGTAACGGGAGCGCAACTAAAAGACAAGCGAGCCTGGGGCAGAAAAACACCAGGGAAACTGAAACAGCACAAACCACGTGACCAGTGTGGAAGGTGGGGTAGATGTGGTAGAAAGAAGAAGACATCAAAAGGATCACATAACTATCAAAGTAGGAGTGAAGTTCAGCCAAAAGCTGAAGTCATTCTTAATGTATGGGGCAAGGAAAAGAAATGCCTTTATATGGAGATCTGCTGTGTGCAGAGGACACCTGACGGTACCACAAACACCTACATCCACAAAGTCTGTTCTCTTTAATAGACCACTCTCTACTCTTTCAGATCTCTGCTACCCAACCCCTGTGGTGTACCTGTTTAACCTCAACTCCTGGCTCTGGTTTGTCCTATTTTAATTTTCTGAATACTTGTGAATTTTTCCCTCAGTCCAATGTTAGATCTTAGACATTCCAATGTCAAAAAAAAAAAAAAAAAAAAAAACAGAAAGAGCAAAACTCCACTAATTTGTGATGACTCCATTCTAACAATGGTAATGAATATTTCAATTTCACTGTGATCTAAAGTCGATTTTTTAAGTATTTCAAAAAATCTGTCTCTCTTTTTCTTATGTTGAGCACATGCGCACACACACACACACATACACACAAACATACACACACACTATAAAGCCATTTCTCAGGTAACAAAGTAACAAGAAACTGCACCAAATAGAAAACCCACTTCAAATACTTTCTGGAGCCGCAGTTCTTGTGATCACACGTGTCATTGCAATGTTCTCTGTGTGCCTCACATGCACATATCCATGCACAACTATGCATACATATGTAGGCAGAACCCATATGTACGCATAATATAAAATAATGGACAGAAAAATAAATCCATTCAAAAACAGTGTTAAAAGTATGAACAACTGTGGCCTTTATGTCTCACAAAAACAGAAAGAGATCCTCCAGCAAGCCCGAGCTAGCTAGGAAAAGGGTAAACAGAAAAGGCACGCTAAGAGAGACATGGTGACCAGATCACTGCCTTCTTTCAAACAGGCTCTGACTCAAAGTGACTTTCATTAAATTATCCTAGGCCAAGGCAGAGAGGAACTGAATCAGGTTTCTACAGCTCTGCCTTTCCAAATAGACGGCTGTCCTCTGCAGTTTCCTTCCTAACTGGCCTTTTCTCTTGCTTTTAGATAGATACTAGATCCAAGATTATCAAGGAATTCCGTGATCTGGAGAAATGTCGAAGATTAAAATGTTTAAGAAAGCCACCAACTCAAAATAGTAAACTCAAGCCAGGCGTGGTGGCACTTGTCTTTAATCCCAACACTGGGGAGGCAGAGGCAGGTTCAAGGCCAGCCTGATCTACAAAGCCAGTCTAAGACAGCCAGGGCTACACAGAAAACCCCGTCTCAAAAAACAAAACAAACAAACAAACAAACAAAAAGAGATGGTAATCTCAGCAGATGTCTTAAATGGATGGTTTTCTTTTCATCCTTCGTAAATTAAAAAAAAAAAAAAAAGGAAAAAGTTCAAAGCTATATCAATGAAAAGAAATGGGGAAACATCGACACACACAAAAGACTTCAAAACTGCTCTAAGAAGAAAAGCAGCTAGGGTAGTAAAGCTACACCATGCCGGAAGGATCAAGTATGCGAAGAGATGCACAGACTGCAGAAGACATCCTGGACATCTCCAAGGGAAGCTGACAGTTAATATCCCAGGCAGTGTCCATCAGAAGCAAGATGCAAGACACAAGCTGAAAGGATAGCAGATGTCCCATACCACACCCTACTTTAGCGTGCAAAAGTCTCCGCAGCCTTCAGCGCATTTATGCTGGGATGCTCCTTGCTAAGTAGTGATGGTGTTTGTTTCTCAGAGCAATTCCAGGCCTTACAGAAGATGTGGGGACAAGACTTCCTGCCCACTCTAAGTCAAATGCTCCTCCTCACGAATAGGCAATGGAAGCCTGATGCTACCGGCTCATTGACTGCTCATGACTGAATCCCCACGCTTGGGACCATTCTTAGCCACACAGGAAGTTCAAGGACAGAATGGACTGTAATGAGATTCTTCTTTTAAAAAACAATCATTTGAGGTCTACCAGATGTTTAAAAGAAAATGCAAAACTTAAATATACTCCATAAAGAAAAAAATAAACAAAAATTGAGAAAAAGAAACATAATTTAGAAAACATAAAATAAAAATTTTTACTAGTTTTTAGAGAGATCTGAAATGATTTCAAACCTATAACACAGGCAGGAAGCTCTGAAAAAGAGATCAAAGCTAAGGCTTAGACAGAAAGACCAATTGATTTAAACATCAGTAGGCACATTCCATTCGTATGAGCACCAAAAGAACTCCTCAACATGAGTTAGAAAAGAATAAGAAATATCACACAAGGGGAAATGGAGAACAAAGCACACCACATAGAGAAGAGATCACAGGCAGAGGATGGCAGGAATAATGTCAAAATCTGATTATAGGAAATGTTCTTAAGCCAGAACAAGGCTAAAGAGGGAAAGGCATTATCAACAACACCCCTAGGCCAATAGGAGTGGTTCTTCAGACCACAAGGGCCCCTCCAGACACTAAAGGAAAAGATGATGTGGTACAAAACTTTGTGACACCAAAAACGAAGAGATCTACACCTTCTCCATCTAGAATCAGAACGCTGGCTTTTCTTGGGCAGCAGCCCTGAGCGTTTCACGTAGAAGACAACATGAGGCTTTTAAAAGAATTCCACACCCTTTCAAACCACAGATGGCCTGTGGCAAACATAATAAAGATGATCTGGGACTAAACTGCCCTAAAAGTGTTAATATTCCCTTACAGTATCATTCAACAAAATGAGGAAATAATCTAGAGAAAGGGGAGCTAGCCTCTCCACTCAGGAGAGCGAGGAACGACAACAGTTGTCTATCCTGCAGCCGGCCCAGACAGCAACTGGTAACTGTAGCACAGAGGAGAGGACACAGGAGCCGTGAGAAGGGACCAACGTGCCGGCAGTACTCTCCAAGCATACTTCAAGCTACTAGCATCCATGAGCTTAACAATATAATAACGGAGTTGTTTCTCTCTCTCTTTTTTTTTTTTTTCTTTATTGATTTTAAGGCTGGTAGGCTAACCCAATGGCTAAAGGCTCTTCCATCGTAAGCCTGAAGTCCTGAGTTCTATTTGTGAACACATATAAGGGAGGAAGGAAGGAGAGAACCAACTCCACAAAGTGGTCCTCGGACCTCAACATGCGCACTGTGGTACATGCCTGCCTCCCCCAACACACCTCCTCTCTCTTCCTCCCTCCCTCCCATATTCTCTCTCTCTCTCTCTCTCTCTCTCTCTCTCTCTCTCTCTCTCTCTTTCTCTGTTTACAGTTTAAAATTTGAATTTTAAATAAATCTAAAGCTGTAAGTATGTTTTTTTTTTCTTAATGTACTTACAGAGAACATCAAAGCCTTAGAGAGAACTATTACTAGAAGCCATAATATGAATTCTATTTATGGACTCTCAGCCTTAGATTCAACTGACAGAAACCATAGCATTGAATGGAGGGAGAAAAGGATGTAGATCTGATTAATATTGAGAACTGAAAGTACAGTAGCAGTGACCGAGTCTGGTAACATCAGCAGTGAGGAGAAGGAAAAAGGAAGAGTATGCACGTCAGTGATAAAAAGTCAAAACATCGGTCAATCTTGCTACATAAAGAAACTGGAGCATAAGATCTTTACTCAAAATCACAAGAGTTATTTTTTTTTTGTATATTTTTAGAAGAGTTATTTATAATGGAGCAAAATTTAATAATAATAATAATAATAATAATAATAATAATAATAATAATAATAATAATAATAATAATAATAATAGAGCAAGGAAATATATAAATAATATTTCCCGGTGGAAAACATTGACAGACAATATCTATGACTAAAACCATATAATGATGTAAAGACAGCCATGAAAAAGGTAAAAGACAAAATGAAAAGCCACTCAGAGCTGCAAGTATTTGCTATAAAGACAGCCCTGGAAAGTAGGAAGATAAAAGAAAGCTGCTCTTCATTGAAGTGTTTTTGATGCTGGGCATGAGGATATGTCTGTAAACACAGCACTTGGGAGGCTGAGGCAGGAGATCTGCAAGTTCGAGGCCAGCCTGGGCTGAAAGCTGCCTCAAAGCAAAATGAGGAGGAGGAGGAGGAGAAGAGAGAAGTCTTTCTGTACATTTCAATTTGATAAGATTTTGATATTTACTAAATGTGCTGGTATCATGTGAGCCAGTAGGAACACTGACCAATGGCCAACTTCAGGAGATCTCACTAAATTAAATCAAACATAGAGACTGAAAACTTTATGGAAAACAGAATTACATTTTAAATAGTTTAGCATCCTCCCTGTCATATTCCTTACATAATTAAAAATTATAGGCATTTTCCCACAAGCTCTGTCTGAATTATCAATGACTCAAATCTATATTATTAGTCAGCAAAATCCCTTACAGCATAGAAGTATGTGCATGTGTGCAAAGCAAGCCATTTTCATAGCCCTGTATCTGCAGGCAAATAAATACGTAAGTGTAGATACAGTGGCTGAGCATATGTACAGATAAGGACAGATGTATGCACAGAACCATAAAAGGTTAACACATACTCTCTGGGCCTACACTCTGTTCTCTGGTTTATGATTCACAAAACCTAGGAGAGGCACTGACACTGGCCTCTCCATCCAGTCATTCTCCATGGCCTTACTGACCTCAGGTACAGCCAATGAATACAAACCACACACACCCTCCCCCAATGCTAGGAGCAGACACAGAAGACACAAATGCCTTCAAGCTCATATGGCTCTGGAGGCTCTCCAGATTAAAGTGCCTGAAATCTAAGGGGATGAAGTCGGGACACAAATATTCCTGGCTATGCCCATGTGTTCGCTTTCAACTGAAGTGGTAGCTAGGACCCAATGGTATGACAACCTCACAGCTTTTGGTGACTCTAGAGATAGCCTGGAGAATTCTGGTCTGAACTAAAGTGAGTCTGGGATTATTTACTTACTTTGCTGTACATGCATGTACCCTCACTCAGCTGCCAGCTCCTCTCAGTTGGAAGTATTCAACTTCTAAGTCACACACACACACACATACAGAGAGAGAGAGAGAGAGAGAGAGAGAGAGAGAGAGAGAGAGAGGAAGTATACAACTTCTAAGTTACACATATCTATATTTATATCTGTATGTGTGTGTATATATATATGTATATATATATATGGAGAGGAAGTATCCAACTTTTAAGTCACATGCTCACACACACACACACACACACACACACACACGCGTGTGTGTATATATAGAGAGAGTTTTAAGAAGTTCTGAAGGTATATGAATATTTCACTCTATAACCCAAACATGCCCAATATTAACTGACCACTATTATTTTAACTGGATCATGGGTGGGGAGGGCTAGGTAAAAAGTTCAAATAGTGGGTCAAATTTCACTTTTCTGGGATATGCCTACTGGACATATTCAGAGAAAAAATTTAAAGAGGTACAATGGAAAGAAGACTAAGTTAGCATAAGAAAAGGATTAAAATGGGACAGTATCTCATGATAAAATTGCCGTAAGCAATAAACAAGAAAACACATGAGTTAATATCCTGCTCAGGCTTTCAATAACAGGTAATTTGTTTTATTTTGTTTTGTTTTGTTTCTTTTCATGATCCCCATTGACCTCAATGGAAACTGTCAACTAAAATGGCTGTGGTC
This sequence comes from Acomys russatus, assembly GCF_903995435.1. Classification (NCBI taxonomy): domain Eukaryota; kingdom Metazoa; phylum Chordata; class Mammalia; order Rodentia; family Muridae; genus Acomys; species Acomys russatus. The sequence goes on along the minus strand of NC_067164.1, from coordinate 14,997,845 downwards.
GGGGTTCCAGATCAACTTATCATTTGGATTTTTCCAGTCCTAGAAGATGAGTGCGGAGAACAAGGACGTTGTCCTTCTAATTCCCGCCCAGTGGTGGGAGCTGAAGCTGAGTTAGACATCAGAACATGGGCACTGAGGCTCTGAAGAAGTGTTCATCGTCACACAGGGGATGTGAGGTCACTTCGGGCCGAAGGTGAGACTGCAGAGAGCTTCTGTGTGATAGACAGCTTCATTAGCTTCACTCTGAGAGATGCCTCACTGAGGGCAAAGGTCAGCAGTAGTTATTTGTTAAAGAAACCAACATAAGCCCCAACTGGGGGATACATGTCTGTAATTCCATCTATTCAAAAGGCTAGGGCCGGAAGATCACATATTCTAGGTCTATCTGGCCTACAGAGCATATTCAAGGCCAGCCCACAGAACAGAGTAAGACCTTTCCTCAAAATTAAAAATGAAAGTTGGGAGGAGTCTTGGAATATAGCTCAGGGGTAGAATACTTGCCATGTATGTGTAAGGCCTACACTGACTCCCTAGTAGAAAAATGGATGAAAGAAGCAGAGAAAAAAAGGGAAGGGGAGGGAGGGGAGGAGAGGGGATGAGGGAAGGGAGAGGAGAGAGGGAGGGGTGGGGAGGAAAGGGAAAGCTACACAGATGAACTTAACTTACTTCCATTCAACACATTGTAGGTCTAAAAGGGTCTTCAGGGGTTTGTTTGTTGGTTGGTTGGTTGGTTGGTTTTTAGGTTGGCTGTCATTGTGGCAATGAGGACTCAGATTGCTCAGACTAGCCTTCTGTACCCAAGGTTAACATCAAACGTCTGGTCTTCGTGCCTCCCTGTAGGAGTGTTGTTAGAATTATAGAAAATCTGCTATCTGTGATGAACGTCCTGTCCATTGGCTAGATCTGGGTCGCAAGAAGAGACTTGATACCCTATGAGCATATACAGAGGGAGGAGGTCTCCCTCAGTCATAGTCATAAGGGAGAGGAGTAAGGGAAAAATGGGAGGGAGGGAGGAATGGGAGGATACAAGGGATGGGATAACAATTGAGTTGTAATATGAATAAATTAATAAAATATATTTTTCAAAAAGAATTATAGGAAGTCACTGGCATACCAAATTTTATGTGGTGCCGGGAACAGACCCCAGAGCTTCATGAATGATAGGCAAATGCTCTACAAACTGAGCCTCACCCCCAGACTCGGGTCTAGAAAGGCCTTTGGTGGCACTTGCTGGTATCTTCTGCACGGAGAGTCTGGTGTTTATTCTAGCATCCGCCACTGACTGTGTTTCTTACTGAATTCGCACAGAGGAGAATGAAGTGGCTGGCAGAAGAGCGAGCGGTGGAACACAAGAAGCATCACACAAAAAATAAAAACCAGAAGCAGCAGAGAGCACAAAAATGCCTCACTGGGTCTAGTTATGTTGGTTAAAGATTGCTTAAACCAGTGAACAAAGGTAATTTCTCAAAACTCCATTTTCTGCCGAGCCAGGACAAAGGAAAGAAGAGGGAAAGGGAAACACATCAGAGTAACGTGAATGAGTTTCAAACTTAGAATTTCCTCTCACCAAGTACCAGAATTTCCTCACAGGCTTACTACTGTCAGGATCAGGAATTCAGTAGAGAGGGCACAATAAATTTAGACGTCCCCCAGGGAAGGGCCCCAGGAAGGCTGGTGTCCTAATTGCACTGCATTTGGCTTGTAGGCTCACAAACAAAGGGTAAATGGAGATCATCTCACCATTTCTCACCAGGCTGATTTTTCTCTGCTAACTAGATATTGCCAACTTCCTGCTTATATGTTTTTGGTGACAGGAAATTTCCCACTTAATGAAGTGACACATTTATTTTATCACAACAAAGTTCATTCTTACAGGTGGTCCATGACCACAAATCCCAGCTAGGCTATAATGTGCATGGACTAAGGAGTCAGGAAGAATATAACATCAAGGTACCAACTGAAGCATTGATGTACTCATAAGGAGATGCTGTCCACTGAACTACACATATCTTCTATTGGTCCTCTTTGAAGGCACGTGCATCTTCTCAAACACAGAGGCCTTTGCTGTGTTTTGTAATTCTCTAGCACTTGAAAGCTAGTCACTGATACCTCTTTCCCCTCCAAACTGAAGTGTGCAAAGGCACACCATGCCTTTGACATACCTTGCATCGTCATTCTAAGGACTGTATCTTCCCCCAATCAAGCAGCTTTATGGTCTGACCTTAAGACCATATCTGGTCATGATTTCCTTGGAAAATAACTGGGTTGCAAAAAATACCCTCCAGTCTCACCCAAAAGTATCAGGAGTCCTGAAGCCAGTATCTCCTTCACAGAAATGCTGACCCAGACGGACTAGAGCTCTCTTCTAAAGAAGCAAAGTGAAGCCTGCCTTCCTCCGTCTCCATGGTTATTGTAAGCCAAGTCTTGTGAACCAGCCAAGCATGGACAAGTCTAGACCTCCAGTTACCTGTTCACCTCTACAGTTCTGGGTCCTCCTCCTCCTCCAGGTGTGGACTGCATATCTACAAGTATCTCTCACTCCGCTCAGGATAGGATACGTTTGCCACAAGTGTCATTCTTGATGACAAACAGGTCTACTTGGTAGCCACCAGAAGGCAAGCACTGTGCTTACCAGCTGGAAACTGGCAGTCTGAATAAATTAATATAGCACCATAATATCTGTATGGCTTTTTCTTGTAAGTTATATGCATTTCCCCCAGAACTATAGAGAAGAAATTATTAAAAGATATCATTTGGAAGTTGGGTAAATGCATTAAGCCTCAACACTCACAGTAATTCCTTAACCCAGAGCCCCAGAGCAAATGTGTGCTGGAAGAATTGATTTTCAACCTAGTGTTTTTCATCAAAGAAAAAGTGGTCCTTATCATTGGATTTACCATGTTCTTCCTCAAAAAGGATGCTGATATTATTCCTTTCAGTATGGTTACATAGACAATATGCCTATTTTTAACCACAGTTACTATCAGAAGAACATCTTTAGGAAGTTTTTGACGTCCTAACGTAAAAGCTGACCACAGCCCATAGTAGTGCCCAAAGTGGCCCATATTCTAACAGTTTCCTGCAATTTCTAAGAATGAACCTTAAAAACCAGAAGCATTCCAGAAAAAAATTACCCTTGGATGGCTATCACTGAAAACAAGACCAGGAATGTTGTTTCCTAACTCAAAACAGCAAAATGGAGTTACTGGTGAGCCCAGCTCTTGTTACCAGACGGGACGACCATGGCTGAGGGAAGAGAACCCTGAGATCTGAGAAATGCTAAGCAGATGAAGGAGTGAACAGGAAGAGCGCCATCAGAACTCTGCAGCATGGCTGAGTCCGACGTGGGTCTTCCCACCGACAGGTGACCACAGACCATTCTGCCAGACCAGTCACAGTGAAGGACCAGCGCAGAGCCTCTCGGCTTGCCACCAGAACGACTTGCTGCTCGCTCACACAGAGAGCATATGAGACTGGAGGAAGCCCCATTTCAACACCTCTCCTAAGCCAGGACCCTGGTACACAAAGCCAACTCTCTAGATCACTGCTGCTCTGCCAAAAGGGAGCTCGCCAAGCAGGTGCCAACTCTAGAAGCTTCTGGAAAGGACACCAGTCACTTCTGCTCACGTTTTCTCATCAATGAAGCCACTCACACCTAACTCTAAGTGGGCAAGGAAGGCAAGCCCTCATATGCATGCTCAGAAGGAAAGGGGTCTGGAATATTTATTTGCAAAGACCCCATGACTAGCACAAATACTTAGCTTCACTGAGCCACCAAGGCTTTGTGGAAACCATGCTGCGTAAATCATACTCGTCACAGCTGCCTTCCCAACATCTGGAGCAAGCAATGGCAGCTCTATGTATATGTATACAAGTGTATATGTCTGCAACCACAATTGTTTTTTTAAAAGGGAGTCATGAATTTGAGAGAAAGCAAGGTGGATAATATAAAAGAGGTGTTGGAGGGAGAAAAGAGAAGGAGGGAATATTGTAATTATATTTTCATTTCAAAAAACTTCTTTTAATGATGAAAAAAGAGAAAAAAATCTTCCAACCTATGCAGCATAATCACAACCCATGGTCCAGTAAGAGTCTCCACCCTACCATCACCATAAACTAAATGAATAAAAAACTAAGCGTGCATCAACAAGGTAAGCTATCTGACTTGGAGAAATGTGTCATTACTCGTTATCATGCTTTGCTTTTTCAGAATAGTCAGGACTAAGAGGGCCTACTGAATGGTTGGTCTCAGCTAATGGCAACTGCGCATTCTGGTTTAGATATGTCACCTGTCTACTATCTACTTCCCTTCTTGGTTTCAGACTGAATAAGCTTTTAAAGATGATCAGAAAAGATCTTCTCTAAGCCAATCTAGAGGGAACGACAGAGGTAGAAGTGTTGCTGAAAGTGCACCATTAACAAGTAACTTAGTCATGCAAGAATCGGGTGGATGAACTGGTCCAGGCCAACTGTAACTGACACCATGCTTGGCAGCAGGCATACAAAGATAAATGGGATGTGTTTGGGGCTCTTTTTAGGCCCTTTTGTCAGCAATGAAGGAAATATAAACATTATGATGTAATGAAAGATCAGCAGAGGTGGGGAGGGTAAGTCTAAGGGCATGAATGAGGCAGCTTTGATGGCTGGGAGGGAGAGCAAAGAAAGGTATGGAAAAGGGGTCTTCTTGGAGGAAATGAGACCTAGTAATAGAGCAAATCTAAGCACGTCACTGTGGGCTGATGAAGAAGCAGGAATAACTGATAGACTGAAAAGCATTAAGTCAACATTTTTGAAAATGTAAGTTATTTGAGATTATAATGCAAGGGCAGAAAAATAAAACGACGATTCATGGAGTTGAGCAGAGACCAAGTTAAGGAGCACCACACAGACTGGTGAATCCAGGCTTGGTGTTACCATTATCAGCTGGACTGGGAAATGTGAACTTGGACTGACAAATAATAGGGCACTCACTAAAGGGTTCTCAGCAGAGTGCTGTGTGCACACATGCAGCTCAAGTACATGTGGATTCTTGGGGTGATTGTGAAAGGTGAATTCTGTAAAGGAAAGAAGGACAAAGGCAGGGGAAGAAAGAGACAACTGAAATGGTCCCCATAGGAGGTAAGGACTCAGAGCAGAAGAAAACTGCTGGCAGAATCTTCAGAAACAGGGCCTTTCTTCTGGGGGGTCAGTTGAGTATTCTCATTTCCAGTGGTCCTAATAATACAGATCTCAGTTCCGGGAAGTAAAGAAACAGAAACTTTTGGATGATGAAGGACAAACCGACATCCTACATGCAGGGTATTGAGGGGTCGGTAAGAGGATGGATGAAGGTCTTCAGGATGCATTCAAGGGAGGAGCAGAAGTAAAATCTGAATTAAAAGGACAACTGTAAACATCACAGATTTTCAGCTTACCGCAAGGAGAAAAGCCCTGTTTCTGAATTAAAGTATAATTCCACTATTTGCTGCCAAGAGGAAATTTTATTATTAACTTGGAAATTGGTATCTGCAACTAGAATATTGCGTTTGCTTCTCCTTCTGTCTCCCTCACGCACATGTGCACAGACATACTAATTCAAGTAGTTGGGTTTTCTGTTGTCTCCAGTAATTAGATCTAGACATTGTTTGGCCTAGTAATGGTACTTTATTGTATATTTGCATGGAAGATTCTCCCTCAGTTTCAAATTAATCTAGTCTACCTCCCAAGTCCCCTGTAAAGCCACAGTCACACTGGTAGCTCTTCACCCTGCACTCCCTCATTATGAACAAACCTCCACCTTCCACTTGCAAGAACACACAGGAGATCTCTGCATACTGGATTATAGGGCACTCAGCTGTGCCAAGAGGGATGCCTGCAAAGTCAAGGCTATAATTCTTGTTGTGCTTTGAGTGGTTGTCATAACACCTATGCAGTGCTTAGTGTCTGAATCTACAGCTTCTGAGAACATGAGAGAGTAAGCATTCTCTAAAGCTCAGTGTAGTCACATGGTTCATAGTGTCACATGAATGCACATGAGAATGGCATGTGTCACTGTTGGCTACAAGCAAGAGGCAACTTGTGCATCTCGGTATGTCTTACACAGTGTCAAAGTGACTATGGAAGCTGAGATTGAGTGTGGATCCTGTGTGAGGATGGTGGGTACAGCCACTGAAGATCTATGTTAGTATATAGCATCATAAATATTTTTTCAAAAGTTATATATTAAACAAAATGGTGAGGGATTAAGCAACTGAGCTTTAGAGGGTTAGTTGTCACTGTTGCATATTATAGCCCATCCTGGCTATGAGTTGTCATGAACTCAGCAAAGAGAGAAGATCAGGAAGACCTGATTCCTAGTCCCACAAGATGTGCCCACCCATAAAGTCCCTCATTAATATTCTTGGAGGGCCCAAGAGGAGCAAAGTCACAAACTTACAGTAGATATATTACTGCATTTTAGTATCTTTCCCTTTCAATATATTTTCAGTTATTTTCACTATGCTTTCCTTAGTTTCATACTGTCAACAATATAGTTTGGCTAATTCACTCATTCTACCTTGTGGCTTTATTGCTATAGATAATCTACTCTGTTAGACACAACATAGTGGCAGTTACCGGAGTTCTTGGTCTCAGAGTGTCTTTACGCATTTAACCATTAAGGACTGTCAGGGCTGGGAAGACGGCTCAGTGGGCAAACAATTTGCTGTGCAGGCATGAGCACCTGTTTGGATCCCCAGCACCACATGAAATCCGGGTGTCTGTAACCCCTGAGTTGCGAGGGTGGGGTCGAGAGAGGCAGCCCTGGAGCTCACTGGCCAGCCAGCCCAGCCAATCAGTGAGCTCTACTGTCACTGAGTAACCCTGTGTAAAAAAATGAAATGGAGAACAATAAAGACACCACACATCAACCTCTAGTGTACACACACACACACACATAGACACACACACACACACACACACACACACACACACACACACACACGGAAAAGAGAGAACAAGAAGTAAGAGTATTTACTTACATGGGCACTAACTACTAACATTTAGCACATCAGTAAATAAATAATAATAATTAATAAGAACAATAATAATAATATCCATTCGTTAACTATAAAATAATAAATGTATTACATAAGTAACCTCTTTCATGTAAAATAATTTTTCTAAACCAGTAAAAGAATATCACTCAAATGTTTACAAATTTGTTTACTACATAGATGTATGAAATGTAGTTGGATTCTAAGGTTTGCTTCTGTCTGTGTTCAATCTGCTGAGAAATACTGCTCTGATTAAACTACATTGAAGAAAATTGTAGTACTTTTCAAACTCCATGAATGAATATTAGAAATATTCAAGGATCCTGAAATCCCACTTTGAAAAGCAAGACTTCAGCGCAAGGGACAGGACACACTTTACTGGCTGATAATAACTATTTCAAGTTTTGTGGGCCCTATGATCTCTGTTGCAATTGCCAAACTCTGCCTTCGTGGCAGGAAAGCAGCCATGAGAAATGCGCATAAACTAATGAGTGTGGCCTTGTTCCAATGAAACATTTGTAAGACAAATCAGCCATGGGCTAATCTGTTGACCCCTGAGCTAGAAAATACCACAGTAGACAAGATTCCTGCCCTTAGGAAATCCTTGGCAATGGCCAGAGAAACAGTTCAGCAGTTAAGAGCACACACTGCTCTTGCAGTGAGCCAGAGTTTGGTTCCTAGCATCATGGCAGGATACTTACAACTTCCTATAACTCCAAACCAGAGTCCGATGCTCTCTCCTGGCCTCCATAGCCTCTGTACAGATACATGCATACATAGCTGCACACACATAATTAAGAATAAAAATAAAGAAATCTCTTTCTTTTAAAGAAACATATAGTTCAATACCATAAAGTAGACCAAACTTAATGTTGGTAAGAAATCTAAACAACAAACAACAAAAGCTTTTAGAACTCAAGGTCAGTAAAGAATACTGTAAGTGGGGATGGCTTTAAGGACAGCACATCCCCCTAATGGAAATGCACAGTTTGAGAAGAAAGCTCCAGGAAGAAGGAGAGTATCCCATCAGGAAGATTGTTCAGGACAAAGACATCAAGAGAGAGAAGTGCCTACGAAATTCAAGCAACCAACGGTAAAAATGTGCTGACCGTAGTGCGTATAGAGAGAAGTTCAGACACAGAGAGTGTGCGCATTCCAACTGCAGGTTGCTGTGCCACTGGCCTTGTTGCCAAGCTCGAGGGCTGGTGGCTGTTGAAGATGGACAGTGGGACCACTGGACATTCCCATGTAAGGATGTGTCTTATCAGCCAAGTATACGAAGACAAGTAGGAGGCATCATATTGCCATGCATCTGTACAAGACTAACCACAAATTGGGACCCACAGAGACCAGGCTGTTATAGAGGATGGGGGACAAAGCTAGAGGAAGCGACATCCTGAACAGGGATAGTAAGGCAAAGACAAGCAGCTCAACAGACTTGAGCGTTCGCAAAGTGGGCTCTATGGGAGTGGTCTGAAGCGTGGGGAAATTGGAAAACTGGACAGGCCTGATGGTGAAAGATGGAGTCTGATTATCAATATATCATCACTTCTGTCAGGCACCGGTTTGAATCATCCCAATTCCAAATTCCTCTTTTAAGAAAAATAAAAGTAACGAAAACAACACTATTGTATAATTTCAGCAAGCTGTCAGATCTCCCCCAGATCTGTGCCTCTTGCAGCCGCGTCCAAGTCTTCCGTACTCTGCAATAAAAAAGAACTGCTAAGCTTTTCTTCTTTCTCCATTATCGTTCCGTAAACTGTTTAGAATCAGCATATATTTTAGACCACTGTGAATACAATATGAGGTATCAATCAAACAACCCCTGAGATTGCTTTTAGAGGCTCAGGATAAACAGTAACTAACTCCTTTTGAGAAAAGTAGCTCAAGCTTTCTGTATTTTTAGAACTTTGTAACTTGTTACTCTGCATACCGCTTAATTTTCTGATGTTTCCCCTTAACTAAAGAATCTAAAGATGGATGTCAGGTTGTTGAAAGATTTTATTCCCTGCAGTCTTTTGAAAAGTGTGCCTAGGAACAATTATAGTGAGAGAAGTTTTAAAGTTACACTGGAATTTTCTTCTAGCTTTTATGCAAAAAAACAAAACAAAACAAACAAACAAAACAAATAAACCTTAGGTCAACCAGAACAGTAAGTGACCCAAATAATATTGATATTCAGTAACAAGTTAATATCTTAACCCTGGTGAAGAAAAAACCAGAAGAGTGAAAAGGGAAGTTTTTGGACTCAAGTTAAGAGCATAAATAAACAGATCTGAACAACTAAGAATGTAACAGCAGAGCAGAGATTTAATAATGCCAGCCCATGGTGAAGTAAATCTTCCAAGATGGCCACAAAATGCACGATAGTGACAGAGCTCTCCACTGCCATGTTTGTATAAACCCAATGCCATTTTCCAGGAATATTCTCTTATCATCGTCTTGGTTAAAGTTCAAAGCTGGACCCACCCTAGACTCCCTCGCTTTCCTGACACTGTATGTTGTTCCACCATGACGTCATCCTGCATTATCCTTCCCACCTGTGCAGTCACAGCCCAGCCCAGTCCCTAATTCCCTTCATCTCTGGTCTACAATGGATGCCCAGCTCTCTCCTGTTCAAAGGCCAAAAAATTCTCACACACTCATTCCCCTTACCCACAGTCCTGCCCTTCCTACCCCTGTACTGAACTACTTCCCATAAGCCTTCACAAATGGCTCAGTTATTTTACCCTAACTCCTTGGTGTCCAATTTTCACACCTTTTTGAGAAATCATGCATGTCAAACAAACTCTGTGATAGTTTCCTCCTGTCTTATCGCTGACTTTCCGTTTATTTTCCTGGTTCTCTTTGCACGCCCAGGCATGCTTTCTCCTGATAAGCATTTCTGCATGTGTGGCCAGTGGTACTGCCTCGGTACTGTAGAGGACAGGCCTTCCTTCCCACTGTCCTGGCATCTACCACGGCCTCTCTAATCCCTGTCTGACGGTCTCATCATCCTTACCCTCGTCTACACAAAGGACTGAGAGTCCGAGTTCAGTAAGCAGCCTTGCAATTGAACCTTGGGAGAACTTTAAGAGTCATAAAACATATTGTAGTTGGTCAAATATCCAAAATTTAATTACTTAATTCTGGATATGCTTGGGAAAAAAAAAAGAATTAGAAAAAGAATAAAAGTCTCACTTAACAGTTTACTTCTAGCCAGGTGAGTCCAGGACAGCCATGGCTAACATAAAGAAACCCTGTCTTGAAAAAAAAGAAAGAAAGAAAAAAAACCAAACAAACAAACAAAACACAGTTCTTTAAATTTTGGGGTTAATATGTGGCCAGACTGTAAGATGGATAAAAATTCTTGAATTAAGCACTGGGTTTTCAATTTTTCACGAGTGATGCTAACTGAGCCAGGATAGGAACAGCAGCAGACAGTAGGAAAGTGCTGCGAAGTAGGGCGTTGTGCTAGACACAGCCTCGAACAGTGGATGCATGCGTGAGACAGACAGACACAAAGCAGAAGACGCACAAGAGGAAGAAGGCAAAAGGCTCCCAGTGTCGTCATCGTTTTAGACACTCAGAACTGTGACTCCGAAGTGGCTGATCTCATGCCACTAACAGCAAAGGGACACGAGTGTTTTATAAGGGCTCAAGTACTGCTGGCTGTTAGCTGTCAAACTGAATTCGCAGATAAGCCCTCGGGGTGAAGAGCCATTCTCCATCTACCAAGATAGGCGACTAGCTCACACTCCCATAATGGCAAAGCGTTTAGGCTGGTATTAGCCTGTCCTGAAACATGGAGGGGAAACGCTTCTCTTTTGTTCTCAGTGGCCCTGGCTGCTTTCAGAACTGCCTGAGAGATCTGATCTGTGAGAGGAAATCGTTTTTGGTTTTGTTCCAACTTCTAACTCAATACCTTGGCAGCATTTGAAATGGATAAGAGCCTTAAGCTCGCATCTGCCTCAGGTGACAACTAAGATAAGGAACACTCTGAAAATGATGAGCGCTCAGTTCCCCAAATACCTTTCAAAGTAGTCTTTGAAAGGTAGTTACTTCAAGTTACAGGGCCTCAAAAATACCTTGCTAAAAATACTGAAAGATTCACTTCATGGAGTCTTATTATAATCCTGATTATTAGCTGATATTTTTGGCATTTTTTTTAAAAAAGTGGATCTTCGTTAATTATCAGGATAATTTATAACCAATTCATCAGATCAGATATGCGATAATACAGTGAGATGGCTCTCTTAGGTGAACAATACCCACTTCTAGTTAATGGACTACCGTGGCCAAGGCAGCTACTACAGAAAAGCGAGCTGGTGGTTGCTTTTAATGAAAGGGATGAGGCATCAAAAATCACTTCAGAGCATGTGCAACACGAATCCTGTAAGAAGCATACAGCATCATTGTACCAAGCACTTGCAATGCACCGGAGATGTGCAACCTTGAGATGCAGTCCAGGGCATAACAGAGTTAGGATGAGAAAATAGAGAGAAGTGAAGCATCAGAGAACAAGAGAAAGCAACCTACAGTAAACCTGCCACCATGAGGCCCAGACAATAGAGGCTGTAGCACCCTGATACTTAAAAGATCTGTGATTATAAGAGCTATTTCATAAAGTCAGGGTTTTATGCAGGTATTACCACGTGCTTTGGGGTAGGTTTATCTTAAAAGGCTCTCGTGGGCAGGCAGCAAGTTCTGCTAAAGCACAGAAAGGTAGGTCTCGCCACCTTAGCAAAAAGCAAAGACTAGTTGATTAGGAAAGTAAACAAAACTGCAGCGAGGTAGGAAGGTGAAGCCAATGGTATTTAATCCTATTTTGCACACCTTGGGCTGTTCAATAGGTGTACATTTAATTTGTTGAACTGACATAGTAAATAATGGGGGGCCCTCAGAAAGTGACGGAGGTTATACATCAAAGACAATAGTTTAGGAAGAGAATATATATATAGGAGAGAATAGAAATAGACAGGAAAAAGGATTCACTCATTACTGGGAGTTTTCTTAGATCAGCCCTGTTCTATTTTAGGCTGTTTTTTTTTTTTTAAATAGTAGCCATCAATACAGCAACAATAAACACCACTATTATCAATTGCCTCGATGCTTTGACGGCCAGGTGTCTGATATGGAATACAGATCAGCTTTTGAAGCACAAAATTAAAGTTGCTCAAGAAATAATACTATTACCACCTAGATGGCTGAGTACCAAACACTGCGCTACATACACTACTTAATTCTCACAAAGATCCCATGTTGGCAAGACTGACGCACTTTTACATATGAGAAACCCAAGCTGATAATGCAGTAGTAGCTTTTCCAACGTTACAAAACCATCAGCAGTAGATCCAGGAGTCAAACCCCAAACAGCCTGACTCTAAATTCAAAAGGCCAAACTGCTCACCAGGAAGCATCACTAGGAGATGCACAGATTTATAGGAAGGCATACTTGATTCTTGCAAAGAAAACCATGCAGGAGGTGGAACTGCACCACACAGTCAATAGATCCTCCTAGCAAGCTGACCGTGTGAATTCCTACCCTTAAGTAAGATAGCCTTACACCTACCATAGACAGAAGAAACCGCCGCTTATTAGTCCTGCCCTACCCACAAATGAGCTGTGTGGTTCTGGGAAGTTACCTAACCTCTCTAGGTCTTGTGCTTTCTCATCAGCGAAGAGCAGATTATGGAAACAGCTTCCACAACAGGCTGCCTAGCAAGCTAAAGGGTATCCCAGAAAGTACTGAACCCAGAGGTCATGCAAAGTAACAGATTAATGTACACAACTTTTTGCTGCTGTCCAACGAGACCTACTTTCTAACAAAAAAGAGATCGCAAAGTTAATATTCAAAAATAGGCTATTCCTTCCTCAATTCTCCCATCTCGAAATTCATAGTTCCCTCCAAGATTAAGTTCCCACTCCTCACAGAGCCTTCTGCTGTGAACACCCTCAGGCCAAGCAGACATAGGTGGCTGTGTAGCTGAGTGTAGGTATGTATCTGTGTGAGTTTAGCAATCTATCCTCTTACACATGGCTAGGTATCTGAGTTCTCACTCCCTCATTAAAAAGGAAACCCCTCAAGGGTAAAGATCCACTTGGCTCATCTCTGAATACATGGAGTCCAAGTGTGCCCAGTGTGTAGTGATGTGGAACACATTTATTTATAACTCTGAGACAGAGAGATTATTATTAATAGTTTCTTAAAACATCAAACTTACAAGAGAAGTCCTGAAAGAATATAGCCCAACAAACACTATTTTAGGATGAGCTAAACCTTTTCCCATTATGTCAGCTGAAAAACACATCTTCAGTTGAGTGAAATTTTCTAATGCTAAAATAGGAAAAGGATTAACTCAACAGTTTTAGTATATGAAAAGAAATAATAGGCAGAGACCTAACGATGTCACCACAGATGAGACTCTTGACATCTGAAAAAAAAAAAGTCTACATAATCAATGTAGAAATTTCGGGGTTGGGAAATCCATGTAAGTGCAAACTGTCCTCTGTTTTGGTTTCAGATAAACAGCCCTTGTCTCTCTAGCAAAGCTCTATTTTTATTTATTTATTTATTTATTTATTTTGAAAAGGGTAATGGTTTCTTCCTAAGCTCTAAGCTCTTTGGGCAGTGTCTGTATTACTTTCTGTCTTTCAGGCATGTAATTGTATCCGTAGAGTTAAGTCTTTAGCTTAGTAAATTCTTCTTCCAAACTACTATGGGAAGCCCTTATCTCAAGTCACTATCCTTACATTCCTGGGACAAGACACAGACCAGCATCAATATGAGGAAAACAAGTTTCAGAAACATGATGCCTACACGGGGGTAGCCACGCCAGTCTTGACTCCTTCCACTTGCACAATTTCCACTCCCTGACAATGTACTTGACTTTAACTCAGGTCAAGCAAGTCACAGAGAAAATTGTTTGACAATAGGAGTCAGTCATGCCAAGTTTATGGATCCTTACATGTTACCCTTGCAGGCACTCTCAGGGATGTTATTCACATGCCTAGCTGGACCCAGTCATCCTCCCTCTTCCCCCCCACCACCACCATCTCTGCCCTTTCCCCACCCATTGACTTACTGAGCCATCCCACGCTGGGAGTGCGCCGCACTCGGGGGTCATCGTCCAAGGTGCGATTTGCTAGGCAGGGCACTGAGTTCTCAAGCGGGCTGCGGGCTTTTTAGTGTCAGAAGCAGAAGACAGGAAAAGGAGGACACATGAGCAGCCACAGCAAGGATGAAGATGGATGCATTGATTAGGAAGAAAAAAAAAAAATACTAAAGCAAATCACACAAGCGGGTTAAAGAAGAACAATGACATATTACAAATGACATTCACCTCCTCCCTGGGACCCTGGGCCCTTTAAATGGAACAAATCTCAACAAGGAGTGAAAAAGGTTTTGGGGAAATTACATTCAATCATTATAGCTTCCCCAAACAGGAATGGATGATTCGTCCTGCAGTTCTAATACACAAAACGTGGATTATATCCAGAAGACAGATTTATATAATGAACATTTAATCTGAAGATACAGTGTCAGGACTGACCGTTAATGAGTGCCCATCACATAAGCATACACAGCGGAAAGTAGCACACAGTTTTGTAAAGCACAGGGGGTGAGACGTCACATTAGTAAGTGGCTTTCTAGTGGTCTACCCAACAGGCTGCCTATGGCGCTTGAAGACAAGTGCAGAAATCAATCTTTCAGACGATTGTGTCTGAAATTTTCTCCTGGATGAACACAGACTGCTCTCAACCTCCTGTTTTTTGTTTTTTGTGTTTTGTTTTTACCTGTGTAGTAACATGACACTGGACATGGATGAATTAGTGCTTTGATATAAACCCATTTGAAATGCCATTTTGGTCTTCATTTTCCAGTGCCTCCCAATATCTACCTTACTAGAATTTTAAGCCTTGGTGTACCCGTTCCAAGACTAAGACATCAGAGATAATGATGTGGGCTGAATGCTCAGTCAAGTTTCTCTAGATACATTTGATCACCTGGGTTAGCACAACTGGTTCTTCTGAGGAGAAGGGCACTTGCTCTTAGAGCCCCATGTCACTTGTTTTGCAAGTCTCAGGGAGCAGGATGCTCCAAGGCTAATAAAAACTGGGCAGTGTCCAAAACAATAGTGATATTGGAAATATATGGCCATGAGGCAATATGCAAATTAGACTTGAGAGGTCTTTTTTCCTTAGTAACAAAATAGTCATTATACTATCAAAATAATACATTTAACATATTCCACCAAACATAAACATTAATCTATTCACATTGGGTGTAAAAGACAGGGCAGGCAAATGGCCTTTCCATAAGTGCCTGGAGAGGTGAGGCTTTAACTTGAACCATTTACAAGTGAATATAATTTATAGCCAAATTTGGGCATTCGACACATTATAAAATCCAGAAACATTTTTGTCAATTTATCTGTCTGCATTTAAAAGCTGTAAATAAAGCCAGGACTTGTGAGCAGGCCATCTGTGCCAGCACCTGTCTGAGGCGAATCTGATGCCTTCTCTCTTGCAATCTGAATTTTTAATTGTTTCCCATAATTGAACTTCTTTGCAAGTTTTTATTGCACTAAGAGAAACGAAAACGCAAAACGAGCCAGTTGAGATGATTCCAAAAGTGTTTCTGTCAAGAGGGACGCATTTAGAGGCATTGACCACGCCTCACCTCCTTATTTCTTTTGACAACTTACAGACCTGCTTAAGGAGCCGATCTTCCTACAGAGCTAGCTGTAGGGAAGGATGGTCTAAATAACTGGTACCTACTTGTCTGGGTGCAAATAGTCCTCACTAGGATGCTGGGTCAGTGAGAAATGATGGCAACGAGAATACAAAGTAAACTCAGAAGAGCCTTCCAGTCCTTTCAGTGGTAAGGAGGATGGAGCTGGCCAAATTTTCTCTCTGATATCAAGGCTTGCTCCTGAGAGAAGGATTAGCAGGTGCTCCAAACCTTGGATGCTAGTCACTTCTCCTCTCTCTCCCTTGCTTGCCTCAATTTGTCAAGGTGATACTTGTTGGGAACTCATCCTAGAGATTCCTCTTTCATACCTGGTCTCCATGAATGCTGAGCCTCCCCCATCAAGAGGACATATGGAATGGAGCCTGGCAGAGACCAGCCAAGAACCTGGCTCTAAAAGCAGGCATGAGAACGTAAGTGCCCATAGAGACTTGGCACCTCCAACTCAGAAAGCCTTGCCGGAGCCATCTGGCTGCTTACCCTAGTGAAAACTGGGAGGCTCGCATAATCCATTACTTACATTGGCAAATTGCAACATTTTGATTTGTTGGACCCTTTGTGTTCTATGCAGAGATATAAATGATGCAACACTTTTAGGTTGCCTTTTTTTTTTTTTTTCACAAATTTACTCTAAAGAACAAATTTTCAAGAGTTGTTCTGGAATCTAGAAGATAGCTTTCTATAATTAGATCATGGGAAAGATGCTTTCTGCATACCTTTTCTAAATAATGCTTTTACTGTATTGCCTCTCTCTCTTCAGTCACAAAATGAACAGCTTGGCTTTGCTAATATCTTACACGTTTCCTTCTAAACCACTTTTACCTGACTTCTGGCACAAACAAGGTGGAAAATGGCTTACACCATTACAACATGTGGTAAGCACGTGGTCCTAAAGACTTTTGAGTGTTGGCTTCCAATGTCTAGAGTGCAAAAAAAAAAAAAAAATGGAGCTGTGAGGAAGAGTAATGATTCATATTCCCTTTGGAAATCAACTTACTGAAAGCCATCAATCCTAAATCTAGCGTCTCTCCTAGAACTGAGCAAATGGAACACAGAAATGTCTCTACCAAAATGCTTCTTTAGCAATACTGTTAGGGAGAAAATAAACTTTAATCATGTTAAGCTTTTAAAGCTTTTCATAGAAATGTAGAGTTGACTGTTTAAATAGTTATTGGACTACTGCTTTTTCTACACATTGAACCTGCACCCAGCAGCATTTCATTTATAAGCACAAATGAGGCATGCTGCCTAGAAATAACCACCTGAAAATCAGATAACAGATTCAACTGGCTGCCTTGTTTGGTGTGGTCCTGCTTAAACAATGACTACCAAAGTCCCTCAATGTCATATTATCATATGGAGTAAGAGACCTGAATTCACCGAGGACTAGGAAATAAATTACTGTGGAGGAAGCTCATTTCTCTGTAATTGAATTAGCATACTGTTATAAAGCAAACATTCACCATTTGGTCCCTCCACTAATTATGCTTGTCTGTTAATTTTATATCTGCACTTCAAGATTTTCACCTGCAAATGGAGATGTTGCATATATTAGGACTATTATAGATCATATTGTCTGATATAAAACAGGTGTTCAAGGACTGGGAGCCAGCACTGTTGCTGTCACTACTAATACTCATTCATTGGATGATGTTTACTTTGCCCAGCATTATAAAGGGTGTTAGAAAACAGTAAGGACAGCAGCTCGGCCTAATTTAAACTAATTTTAAGATATGAAGTAAGTATTTAAAAGAAGTATCTGCACTTCTGTGTTAATTAATGCAGCACAGTTCACAATAGCCAAGATGTGAAATCACTACAAATGTCAATAAAAAATGTGTTGTATATAGAGATATATTTATATATTTGGTGCTAAAGATAAGGATAATTACATGTGGCAATATGGATGAATGGAGAGGTCATTATGTACAATGAGATGCACACAAAAAATGTGACTTTTACACATGCATTCTGCACCATCTGAGTGCACAGGAGGAGCAGTGGTTCCTTGAGACTACAGAGTTTGGATAGACAGTGTAAAATGTTAGTTAGATCCTACAGTGCTGTAGTTCAACATGTGGAATGCATGATAAACATTGGGGTGATGGGTACATTAACTTGCTTAATCCAATTACTCTCTATTGTACACAGAGGGCCTCACTTTGTATCCCATAAATAAATACAATCATAATTGTATCTCTTTGTCAATGCCTAATAAAATGTATACATCTGGCTTTGAACTCAAGAACTGGCAAAGCCCTCTTTCATCGTGTATTTTAATGAAAGGCTTTGTGCAGACCGAAGCATGCTAAGAAGACTTTAGCATTCTTTTTGCTTTCCCTTGCGGGGCGGGGGGGTGGGGGGGGCTGGCATAATAGAGAGTGGGTCACACTCGCTTCTTCTCTCTAACATGTCTGCTCTTTTTTTCCTCTTCCCTGCCTTCCCTCTCTCCTTCTCTGGTTCTCTTCTACAAAGAGCAGGTCACAGTCCCAGATAGACAATCACCCTCCCATCTGCTCTCAGGGCATAAGGCTGGCTTCACCAAGGGTGGCTCCACCAAGCAGCCCTCACCCTGACCAGTTTCCTCAGCCTTGCCACAGCAGGTGGCCCTGTCTGGAGAGAAAAATATGAAGAACTAAACACTCATTCATGACACTGTGAGACAAAGAGAAGCATTTATGACTTTACTTTATATTCTGGTTGCGTGGACTAGATGGTCAATTAGTAATATTTTTTAAAAATATGCATTTCATGGCAATATCCTATGTTATTCATTGATAGCTAAAGCCTGTCCATGCTCATACGTGCTGAACTGTCTTGATACTTTGGGTATCGATTTAAAACGCTAGAAAGTGCATGTGTGACAACTCATTTTATATTGTCTGACAACTGTAAACCTGATAACAAAAGTAATGTTGCTCTAAAAATGATACCTCGGAATCTCTCCTGATTCGCATGGTGGAAAGAGGGGGCTGAGAAGCATAGGTAACAGTAGATTGCAACATAAATGTAGGAAATTGATGCTCTGCCCTCCATTTTAAATTTGAAAGTCACCAAGGATATCCCTTGAGATATTTCTAAATGATATCTGCTCCTGAGACCACTAGCTTATGCTATTAGTAAAGTATTTACATAATATGTCTTATGTACTCCTAGTAGCATAAACAGAATAAACCCACTGTTACCCTTATGTTACATATATAACAAGACTCAAGGGGATTGCATAATTCTCAAATCATCTATCTACTAAATATTATTAGAGACTGGAATCAAACCTTTGGGAGAGACAGTATCACAAACTTCAAGAAGATTAGGAAGTAGGCTTCAAATGTCAAGACCTGAAGATTCGCTGAGTTCTACTCCCAAGCCTGTCTTTTCATCGTCATAAAAGAGCAGAATGGACTACTAAGTGCTAAAATGGGATGATAAAAGTTTGACCATTACAGATCTGGAAGACCTGAGGTGAAGGCATAAGAATGGTGCCTTCTGGATGAGTCAGCAACAGTAGCAGGTATCATTCCCAGGCGACTCCGTTCAGCTTCTTTGCTAGCAACTTTCCATGGATTGCCTTGTTTATTATCAGGTTAGGGAGAGAGCTTGGTTTCCCTGAGCTCTGGCCAAGACAATCATCTGTGACGTGCAAATGCACAGAAAATGAGACTCCAGAACCAAACAGATGGATGTGTGCTGCTGGGTTTTGGAAGGAGCTGGCTGCGCTCAGAGAGACACCTGGGATGCCTTGCTCATCTGAAAAAGATACATGCCTAAGGATAACAGATGCCACCTTCCCAGCACACAGGTAGAGGAGCATGGAACCTACTTCGTGGGAACAGAGTCCTCGAGGAAGGTTAAGGGAGTGCTTGCCCTAGCTACTGGCGACAGGGATCGTGTCTGGAGTCAATAATATGTCCAGTGGAAAGAAGAACAACATGACTAAAGACAAGTGGGCAAATTAGAATCCAAAGCCCAAACAAAAAGCAAGGAATTGCTAAAGGGGCTGACGGAAGCTGCCAAGCCTGGCTGTGGTCCCAGCCAGATCTAATTCACACCGTGTTGAGGCAGCCTATCTAATATTTGGACCACACAGTTCAAGTGGGCCTAATCTCAAGTCAGAGTCAGAGCAAAAAGAGCCTGACTACCCATATTTCTCTGGGCCCTAGAACTACTGTTAACAACAGATACCAATGGCTTCTTTCTGCTGATTGTTCGGTGCCACCAGCACCGCCCAGGTTCCTCTACGTAATAACACACTGCTTTTTTAGAATACCCAAAAAGCTTTTCTGCGCTCACCTCAGAGCAGCTCCGTGGGAAAGAAGTAGATATCAGCTTCCTGACTGGTAGAAAACCCTCAAAGGGGAATCCGACTGCAGAAGGCAGGACTGCACTGAGCTGGAAAGCCCTGTTGATTACATTTTGCACAGCTGGGTAAAGGGGAAGGCGGGAATGGCAGTGGATTGAAGCCAAAACCCAGCTGAACAGTACACTGTGGATCACTATTAATACAAGAGAGGCCCCGGGATACCATCAAAAGCATAAGGAGAGCCCCTGGAGCTGGTTGCCCTGCTGGGGGCTGCCACTTTCACCATCTCCTCTCTGCCCGGTGTAATGGTTCATCTTGCATCCCCAAGGTGGATCTGGATTCCTCTTACAGCCATTTAACCAACAGCAAAACCTAGGAAAGTTCAGGCTAGGAGGAGAAGGGGCCTAATCCCCTCTCATTGTTAAACAAAGAGTATTGATACCACTTACCAAAACGTCTGAAGAAATACATAAAAGCTATTTCCATGGATTTCTTGCATCTCATAACTCTAAAATCGTTCCAGCATGACTGCGCTTAAACCCCTTGCCTGTAACTGGCTACGTCTATTGAGTGATTACCAAGTGCCACTTACCAGTCTAAGCGCTTACCTACCCTATTGAGTTTTCTATCATTTCTGCTTTACAAATATCAAAGTGGACTATTCCAAGTCTTATTATTCTAATTCTTTGGTAGGAAAAAATAAGTAACAATTCACTAATTAAAGGTGAGTTCATGTAAATGAACCAGGGAGTAAAAAACTCATATAGTGGGTCAGACTGAATAAGCAAAACCACTTCTCAAGAAAGGACATCCGCACGCTCAGATACTGGGGACAAGGAACTAGCCTTTAAGAGAGTGGAGGGGGAGCCATGGAGCAGTTCAGCATGATAGGACTTGATAGAGAACCAATGCCTGGTGGCGATCATTTTATAGTATTTATGCACTCGCGCACCAGGTGGACATCACCTCAAGAGCAGAGATTATAGCGAGCTATCAGCAAACAAACAGGAAGATGTGCGTTTTGAGTATGTGTTGCCATTTTTTTTTTATATATATAATTATCTAGTTGTATGCTACTGGGGCTCCCCGGTAGCTGCATGTCACAAACTGCTTGCAGAATCTGCCCTCACTGTTGGATCTTGTGAGTTGATGGGAGCTGACTCTAGCACACCTCTGGGAACTAGAACAATCCCCAACTCAAGCGTCTCCACACTGGGCAGCTCTCTGTGACGCTGTAGCTCGCATACCCAAAGCTGCCTAGGTCACTGGCTCTGTTTCTATACTGAAGGCCAAGGTGATTTACGTTTCTCTAGGCTTTGTATGAGGGTGCAATCTGGCTCCAACTACACTCGACCTAAAATACTTCTTTATTAATAGATTGGTGAAGGGCATATAATTCCTTACTTTAGATGCTTATGCAAAGAACATTACATAGTTCTTAAGAACATTATGTGATTACGCCCCAAGACATAAAAGTAACTGTGTAAACTTGCAGGTTAGGATTGAGCACCTATAGAAAACCAAAGGCTTGCCACACGGTGATTTACGATCATGTACCTTAAAGGGACATGTAACTTACTGCTGTAGGATCCTGCAAAGCCAAATCTTGCCTGTGATACTTAAAGAGTTAGGTAACACAGAGGCCAATACTAACACGTTTGAAACAGACTAATCATATCCTGTGCTGCAGGCTGTATGCTGATCATTTGAAGAGCCGAGAGAGAACTGCCTGGCCTCTCTCATTTGCTTTGTGCTCTGTGTGTATAAAGTGCTGCACACATGAAAGGTGAACAGTGAAGGCAAGTTCAGCTTCCTCTCCCGTACGGAATCGACCGACGGAAACACAGACTGCAGAGCGAGCCACCTCAGCTGGCTCATTGTATTTCACATCCAAATGTCTTCTCCAGAATCTTGGCTGCCGGGGCTCCTCCGTTTCTAGCCTCTGCCCTGTTACAGCCCATGAAAAGGCAGCTTGGCGTGCTAGAAAGAGAGCAGCCTGGCAGCCAGAGTCACTCCTCATCTACCGTACCACATGAACACAGGGCATCCTCTTATGCCTTTATATTGCTACTAGCACCGTGATTTAACGAGAACAGACAAAACCTCCAAGTCCTGGAATCACGTTTTACATGAGCAAGATTGCCATCTAAGATAAAAGGAAAGCCTGAACTTTAACTGCCATAATTGCAAATACAGGTGCTGGTTAAGATGAAATGCTTATAAGCTGAGTTAGAGCAACCTGCTTAAGCCACGGCAGTGCCAATTGCTGATCAACAGTTTCTTCAAAAATAAACCAGCAGGTATATAAAGCCAAATATATCTCTTGTCAGCAGCAATGTCACCAAGTAACAGTAGAAGCACCAAATTATACAAAAAGTACTCTAATTTAAACTCACTCATGCTTGTGAGTGCGTTGTATTGAAAGCATTCATATCTTAATCATCTTTATAGGCAGTTTGGGTTTAAAAATATAAAATTTTGTTTACAGTCATCCATCTTCAAACCAATGGTCTTTAATATTAAGTGAGAAAAAAATCACATTTCTGGATGTGCAGTGGCTGGGATCAAATTCACTTTATATAATCATTTTAACTTGTCTCTTGGCTGAGAACATGGGCTCTAGAATTATGACGGTACAGGCAACTGCACCGACTTCTACTCTCCCTCACTCTCCCGGTAGTAAGAAGACGCCATGGTCATGGAGTCTAAAGCTGGTTCTGTCGACCTGATGCTTACTCGAATCTGCCCACCGCACTTCTGCCCACGGCCCACACTTCATGGAAACATGCTTTTCCCATCCCAGACTGCACCCAAACATGAAATTTATTTTCAACAAACAGAATGACACATAACATACCCACTTTCCAAGAAATTGTGGTAAATACAATAAAATAAATGTGACAAGGACATGGTGCCTTTCGTACTGTTACATAATGAGTTTCCATCCCATCTTGAGTGATAACCCTCCCGTCTGAATATGATTATCATTTATCACTATATCAACTGCCTTTTCAAGGGGTAAAAATAATATTGAGTCTTACACTGCTGAGATGATCACTAATAGACTAGACACGGACTCCCAACTGAATACAAAAATGTTGTGATATGAGATTTCAAAGCATTTATCTTATCTTATTTGATCCTCCCAATTGTTGGGAGTCATCTTGGAGACACATTCCCTGAGGCACTCAATATTATCTGCAAACTTGCTGACTCATCTGAAACACTCGCTGTTTCACAATACAATTATTAGTGAGCCATTTCTTTCAGTCTGCACAGACACCGGAGAAGCCAGGCACTGTGGCTTTGTAACCTACAGCAACAGGGAAACCTTTCCAGCAAGATTGTACACCTGCCCAACTGTATCAAGGGGAGCATCAAATGACCGTGGCATATGAACTTGAGAAAAGATATATAAAGAGGAGGGGAAAAAAAAAAAAAAAGAAAGGATATGAAGAGATGGACTAAAGGTGAGACACAGTAGGAGAAAGCAGCAGCCAGCTGGCTCTGCATTACCATTATCTGGACTGGTAAACATCCTACTTGCACTGGAGACAGTCTTGCCAATGTCAGCCAGGGACCGAAGGTTGGATTTCTTGGTTTGATGTCGGTGTTTCCGGAGCAAAGTGTATGTGACCTTATCCTTAAGGTCAGGTTTCAACAGGCCTGTCTCGATCTGGTGGTCAGCGATCATCTCTGATATGAAAATAAGGGAAGAAGATGTCAGTTATCAAACCATGAAGCTAATGTTCAAAGCAGTTTTGTGGACCTCACCACCAAATTTAACATCGAGGCATTAATTCTCAAAACCCCAACTTCCCACTTTATATGAAGGGACAAGATGCCGACATCACTGATAGAATTACAGCTATTCTGGCATTAGTTGGAGCTTTACAAAGGTAGGAACTGATCGTCTTAACTTCTTTATTTTCAATACCCCAGTTATAGTGAATTTCCCTAAATCACAGTTTCAGTGAGTAATACAATTAGTCAATAACTTGCATTTTTCAATTTTAAAAAGTAGGGTTCAAATGTCTACGTCCTGCATTATAGAATCAGAAACATCAAAAGTATGGGGAAAAAAACAGAAGTTGAACATTGTAAATTCATGAGGAGTGATTATTAAAGTCTATCTCCCCAGTTCTTCTAAGTTATATTTTCTCTAAAACATTTTCCCAATATTAGACCATTTGAACAACTAGTAAAGAAATTAAACTATGAGATCGTATATACCCTTGTCTTTTCAGAGATGTTAGACTTAATCTTCCTAGTCTACTACAACTAGAACCTTCCAGGCTACTCTATTGATTGTTTTCCTACACAGCCTGACTATTTTGGAGGAAATTTAAATGTCTTAACCTTTAAAAGGAGGGAGAGTAGTTTTTATTTACTCTTTTATTTCCTGTTTTAACTTTTTAAGAGTGAGTTGGGGAGCTAGGAAGGTGGCTCAGGCAGTACAGAGCTTTGCCAGGGCAAGTGTGAGGGCATCAGTTTAGGTCCACAGCACCCGAAAAAAAAAAAAAAAAAAAAAGCTGGGTGCAGTGCTGTCTACCTAGAGCCTCCTGCTGGAGAGAATGTGGTGAAGATGGGCAAAACCCTGGGGCTTAAAGGCAATCCAGCCTCAGTGAGAGATGTTATCTCAGAAAATAAGATAGCTAGAAATTTTAAAAGATGTCCAACAGCACCTCTGGCCTACACACACACACACACACACACACACACACACACACACACACACACACACACACACACACCAATGATTCGTTCACAATGGTCCACAGATTGTCCCATCAGACAACAAATCTTATTCCAATAGAAATATCTTCTTTCTCACAGGTAAGCACAGAAAGAAATCTGTGTATCTTATTCCAACCTTTGCCTCCTCCCGGAGTGAGAGCAAGGATGAAAACATCACAGCATCTGTGGTGTGCAGGGTGGGGCACTTCACTGCACAATTTCCTCTTAGGAAACTTCTCAGGGTAGGGAAGTACAAAAGGAAGCAAAGCCTGCTCTCATGCACAAGTCGGACAGAAAAGCCACTAGGTGCCGGAGCAACAGAAAATCCTAAGGAGTCCTGAAGAGAGGCCCTGAAGCGAAGGTACAGTGTCCCCAGGACCTTGCTGGCCTCTCTATACTCTTATCAGTCCACCTTTACAGTGAGCACTCAGTCTGAATCTACAACTAGAAGCCAGCGATTTACACAGTGGGCAGGGAGCCATCTGTAAACCAATCAGAGACTAAATGAAGAGTTCGTCGTTATTTGCCCAACACAGGCGCCATAAATGCACAGAACGAGAACCGCTGGGTAAGGGATCTGGAGGAGGCAGGAAGTTTCTGTCGTGAGTGTTTTGATTTGAACGTGGCCTTCAGCTTTGGGTATTCTAACCACACAAACCCCACTCAGTAAAACCTTCAGAATGACCCGAGAAGTACAATTAGGCCTCTGTTCCACAGTCAAATAATGAGTTGCCTTCAGAACACAGCCCTCTCCTTTTCCCTGAAGTCCTATCCCACATGGAAAGTCCATTTACAGAAGGACCATGAAAATAAGCAGCCGGAGCATATCAGCAGCAAGTGTTATCAAACTCCCATGCAAATGCCGGCACCCTGGATTAAAGAGGATCTTAACTTGCCTCCCTGGCAAGGCTTCCCAATGCATATGCATGCACAGCCGGCCCTCTGTTACCAACTCCTGGAAATCACTGGTTAGACAGGTTAAAACATCTGTGTGGCTTATGGCCATCATTAAATTCCCATTAAAAAATGGTCCACAGAATAGGATCTCTTTAAGCACCAACTACAAAACCTTTCAGAGGAAACTACGGGCAGTAACTTTTGCCAAGTGCACTGAAATTAAGCCCTCGGTGTTCAGATCCCACCGACGCTATCAACTGGGAGAAACTGTGCTGGGTCTAGATGATGACAGAACTGCAAGAAAGGGGCCTTGGGTAGCCTCAAGTTCCGCTCTCCTTACACATGTGAGAAAGAGGGGTAAAGGAGTGACTGACCCCACATAGACTAATCAGAGACAGAGCCTCAACGAAAAGCAGGGTTTTGATGCACATCTGAGATTTTTCTCCGGTCAGCACAGCATTTCCTATAATTTACAGAGAAAGGCCACCAGGCATGCTGGTGCATGACTTCAAAACTAGCACTCAGGAAGCTGAGGCAGGAGGATTATGGGCTCATGGCTGCAGGAGCTGCAGAAGCTGCAGTGAGTTCAAAGCCTGCCTGAGCCTGGGATAGTTAGACTCTGCTTCAAAAAAAGGTCAAAGACCATGTCCCCTGGAGGGGGGGACCTGGTGGCACTCAGAGGAAGGACAGCAGGTTACCAAGAAGAGACTTGATACCCTATGAGCATATACAGGGGGAGGTAATCCCCCTCAGGAACAGTCATAGGGGTGGAGAATAAGGGGAAAATGGGAGGGAGGGAAGAATGGGAGGATACAAGGGATGGGATAACCATTGAGATGTAACAGGAATAAATTAATAATAAAAAGAGAAAAAAAATTTAAAAAGCAAGAGGCAAATATGAAGGACAAAAAAAAAAGGTCAAAGATAATTTTTTAAAAAATAAGGCGAAGCTGTAGACAAAGAAAAAAGCAACAGACACACGCAGAGCTTTGGCAAACCAACAGAAAAATGGGCAGACCATGGAAAACAGCAAAGAGGACAAACGAGCCTTCAGGGGAAAATACACATGGGGCCAAATAAATAGTTAACTTCAAATTTAACAAAAATAATGTAAATAAGTGTATGGGAATATATCCAATTAAGACATTTGTTAGGTCTATCGAAATACTATATCCCAATGTGGAAGATGCACAGCGTAGCCATCCACTGATGATGACACTGCTGACCAAGACATTTGGCAAAAGTATACCAAAATCATGCAATATGTAGAAAACTTCAGAATCTTCTACTCTGAAACTCTATAATAATCAAATAATGTTGCTAAGCTATAACAAAAATATGCACTTTTCTTTATAATAAAAACATGAAGGCCACCTAATGTCTGATAGATTACTATTTTACAGCTATTACATTTTATTCATAGAATGCCAGGAAAATGCTGGTGTTTATGGTTTTATCTTTAAGCAAATACAAATGAAAATGATGAACCAAGGGGCTGGAGAGATGGTTCAGCAGATCAGAGTGTATGCTTTTGCGAGCATGAGGACCTGAGTTCAAGTCCCCGTAGCCATATCAAAAGCCTGCCATGCCTGCACATGCCGAGAACCCCAGCATTACAAGGTGGACAGACACAGGCGGACCTTGTGAGCTTGTGAGCTCACTAGCCGTCCAGCCTAACTGATATAGAAAGCATCAATGAGCGTCAGTGTGGTCCAGAGAGGTTCAGTGAGAAGCTTGTCTCCAGACAGTAACCAAGAATGATCAAGAAGATACCCAGCATCCTGCCCTACCATCCACGTGTGCATGCAAGCACCTATACACTCACATATATACATGTGTACATGTATACACACACACACACACACACACACACACACAGAGAGAGAGAGAGAGAGAGAGAGAGAGAGAGAGAGAGAGAGAGAGAGAGAGAGAGAGAGAGAGAGAGAGAGAGAGAAGATGTACTGTGAAAAAAGGACATGAAAATAAACAGAGCTGCACAGGAAAAATGTTGAAATAATATATAGACAAAATTAGATTAGGGAGTGTTTTACCTTTCTACTAAAATTAGGGAAGGTTCTATTTTTGTAGTAAAATATGGGTTGTTTTTAAATTAACATATATCAATCTTATGACTAGAAGAACAAAAAATATAAAATTTGAAAATATTTTTATTTTTTTTATTTTTGCTTTTTCGAGACAGGGTTTCTCTGTGTAGCCTTGGCCATCCTGGACTCACTTTGTAGACCAGGCTGGCCTCGAACTCACAGCGATCTGCCTGCCTCTGCCTCCCGAGTGCTGGGATTAAAGGCGTGTGCCACCACGCCCGGCTTAAAATTTGAAAATATAAAAGCTGGAGTTTTTAAGAAAGAAAAAGTAAGAAACAGCAGAACTCATACATCTGCCAACACGCAGACCTTAGGGTGCCTTTACATACATACATACAACATACAACATACGCACACACATGTATGTGTGTGTATGTGTTATGAATCAGCTATAAAAATAGAGCTATATTTTTCATCCCTTTTGCATTGTGCTGAACACCTGAAATGGATTGCAGCTTTTTTTAAACATGAGCGAAAGAAAATTCCATGAACTTGACTTCATGTGTGAATGACACCTTTTAAATGTAGGATTACAATGGTGATGCTAATAATAAACCTACTAAAATAATCCCTGAAAATTATGTCTTTTCCTCTATAATGCTTCAAAGACAATTTTTCTATTAAAAATCAGAAGGGATTCTTCAAAAAAAAAAAAATTAAAAGCACAAAGGGGTCCTGAAAAGAGTCAGGAGTAAGCTGATTTTTAATGTGAGAATGACACCTGACCATGGCGTCCTGCCCAGCTGCACACCGTCGCCTATGCCCTGCAGGCGATCTGCCCTCAGGGACAGAAGATGAGGAGCAATAGCAGGTGGACCACAAAGATAGCTGGAAATCACCCTGCTATTATATATATATATATATATAACCACACTTGCCATTATTTCTTTTTCATCCCATTTTCTGAAGTCAAATCGGGCTATTGGGAGAAGATACATCACAGTATCTCGGAGCACGTAACCATCAGCTAAGAATTATCAGCATATGCAGGACATGACATCTCTACTTCATCTTCCGCTAGGAAAAGATTTTCTTAATGAAATAATCATTATAACTCTTCGAATGTCTGTGCTGCCATCTGTCATTTAAAATGAAATAAAGGCTTTTTATTGCTCATATTTTATGCCCCACAGGTCTTTATTCTTTTGGAGGATTTTCATTTCTTTATCGGGTTGCACTCTCTTATTCTCTTCTGCAAAGCTGGCCTTTTTTTTTTCCCCCCCTCCCTTTGTTTTGCTCATGATGTGTGCTTTGCTCTTGACTGTTTTTTCTGAACTATCAGCACCACAGTGACAGCACGGGCACGCTGCCTCCCTGCCCTGGGGACTGTGGAGCAAACATACTAGTGAGTGATGATACTCAAAGTGACCTATTGGTGTCTAATTTTAACATGAAATGACAATGTTTAAAACAAATGCATGAAGGTTAGAAAAGAGTCTGCAGCCGATAAAAAGAAAAATTATGGAAAATTAAGCAAGAATGTCAAGTGCTCACGTAATCTTTCTTACATGTAGTGGATGTCAGAGCTTCCCTTTTTTGGTTATTGGCTAAAAAGGGTCTGATTTAATGTGGGACGCTGTCCTCTGCTATGTACACACAGTCAGGGAGTTGGTCGAGACCACAAACTCTTTAAGGTAGTTCAGACAGCTTTGCAAAAATGTTCAGGCCTGAAACTTTCATCACCCTGTTGATCAGCTCTGGGACTAGCAAAGATAGATAGACAGATAGATACATGGATACATAATAGATAATTAAACGAATGAATGAATGATTGTTCTACTACTTCCATCTCTTCAGTCCATACTCTTTGAAGTGTTTCCTTCTGCTCATGAAACCTCAAGCATCTTTCTGCCAGACTGCACTGAGATGGCAAGCAGCAGTCTGGTAGGTGACATGTAAGAAAATCTAGTTAATTACACTGTGGCAATAGTATGAGCTCAGCAGGCCCAGTGTCTCCACGTAATCCTCCTAACAATTCTCAAAGGTGCATGGTGATGGTCAGTTTCAACTGCCAACCTGACACAATCTACTATCACCTGGGATGGGCATCTTCAGCAGGGACTATCGAGATCAGGTTGGCCTGTGGATATGTGAGCGACAGTCTCTATTACGTTCACTGATACAGGAATAAGTCCTAGCCTAAAAGCAGACAGCAGCATTTCTGTGGGTTTGGGTCCTGGACTAGAGACAAAGAAGGCAAGCTGAGCACAAGGATCCATTCATTTCTGGAGATCTGTGTGATGTGGCCAGGTCTCTCAGACCTGGCCTCTCCGACTTTCCAGCTGTGATGGACTATAATCCAGACTCATGAGCTAAAATCAACTTTTCTCCACTAAGTTGTACTTTATCACAACATCAGAAAAGGAGACTCGAACATGAACCCTTAACACTGCTTTCTTGGGTGAGGAAACCGAGTCTCCCAGAGTGTGGTAAGTAGGATGTTTTGACCATAACTATCTATCCTAGGAGAAGAAGACCTTACTGAAATCTGCCGACTATAATCCCAACATTTTTTTCCTGTGATACCACTCAGTATCACATGGAATAAATAACATAACTCCTTCCGGAATTTTTTTTCATAGAGAGAAAAAACATACATTCAGTGGAAGAAATAAATGGTGAAATTTCATGCAGGGAAATTCCACAAGCTCTGGTGACAGGCAAGACGCTCTGTGCCATGGTGACCTGACCCAGTCAACAAGCACAGAAGGTCCTGCTGCTGACACCCTGTCCCACACCAGCCCAGAAAGTAGTGGATTTTCATTCTCCCGTTAAAATGCAAACTCTGTTTCGAACATAATGAAACTAAGGTACAGAAAAGCTCAATGAAACATCTGTGGTTACAGGGTTCTAAAGGCCTAAATAGCCAATTAAGATAGCAGGGTGAGAGGGTCTTTATCCAGAATATTAATCTGGGGTGGGGTAATGGCTCAGTATATCAGTAACTGTCATGAAAGCATGAGGACCTGCATTCAATCCCCAGATTTTAACTTATGCTAAAAAAAAATAAATAAATAAATAAAAAATAGAAAGACCTGGAGGTGACAGGAGCTCCACAAGATCACCAACAGAGCAAACTAACCAGGGCCCAGAGGAGCTTCCAGAGACTGAAGCACCCAAACAACAACTATGGATGGACAGGACCAAAGTCTCCTACACAGATGCAGCCAATGAGCAACTCCCCTAGTAATGTGGGTCCCCTAGTAATGTGGGTCCCCTAGTAATGTGGGTCCCCTAGTAGTGTGGGTCACCAAGTAATGTGGGTCCCCTAGTAATGTGGGCCCCTAGTAATGTGGGCTCCTAGTAATGTGGGTCCCCTAGTACAGGGAGCAGGGCCTGCCTCTGACATGAACTCTATGGCTTGTTTTTTGATCGCTCTCTCACCACTGGGCTGCCTCCCCAGGCCACAGGGGAAGAGGACATGCTCAGTCCTGATGCAACTTGATGAGCTGGGGTGCGTTGGTTTGGGGGGAGGGCTCCCCTATTCTCAGGGATAGGTGAGGGGGAATGGTGGAAGAGGGAGAGAGAGTGAGACTGGAAGGAAAGGAGAGAGGGGGCTACAATCAGAATATAAAGTGAATTTAAAAATTAATTAATTTAAAAAGGGAAAGTTGCATGGTTGGAGGGGAGGGAGAGAAAAAGCCTCTGTCTCACAATGGCCATGCCGTCCTCTTGGCCTTTAGTGAATGGTTTGTCTGAAAATGGAAGGATATTCACTTCTTATTTCCATTTTTTGGGGGGAAAACTCGTGTACTACTGCTTTCCATCTGATGGAAGATAGAACTAAAATAAATAGATAGATGGGTAGGGTAGATGTATAGACAGATAGACAGACAGATAATAAATAGATGGATAGATAGATAGATAGACAGATAGACAGATAATGGATGGATGGATAGATAGATAGATAACAGATAGATAGACAGATACATAGATAGATAGATAGATAGATAGATAGATAGATAGATAGATAGACAGACAGACCAAAACTGTACTTTTAATATTCAAAGGCTATGAGCATGTTTTTATAACTGTAAATCTCAAATCAAAGCTTATGTGTGTTTATCTTTAGGGAGTTTGATCTTCAACCTTCTCTATCTCTTGAAAATGGCCGTTGCAAATTAATTAAACTTTTGGGGGAGTGCAGGACTGCTGCGGCTTGCATGGGTTTGGGCTTGATTTGACAGGGGCAATGAAGAAAAGACAGACACACAGATATACATTATACATACAAAAGGCCAAGATTGTGTAGACCATACCGGCTGATGGAGACACACCAGCAGCAGCCCAGTAATATTCATTTCAGCATATTCATTTTCCACATCTGAACAGAGGAGGATGCAGGCTTAATCTCACTCAGTAGGGAATCTTTATACAGGAGCCACGCAGGCTGCAAACATCAGGGGAGAGGAAGCTGTGGTCTGCACCTTCCTGCACACACTGTCAATATCTGCCCAGGGACCAGGGGAAAGCTTGGTAGTGCTCCTGAGCCTGACACTGAAAAGATTTTGTTATTGATATGGCTTTGAGGCATTGGGGTCCTTGATATGAGCCTGCTTATATCAATAGGACACGGTCACCAGGGACTTTATCCCTACACAGAACTCATGCAAAAGGAGTGCAATTAAATTAATAGCTTTTTAGTACTTTTCTCAAAGGAAACAAATAAATTTCCTTTACATTGGAAAATTTATTTTACATCAGGGGAAAAAAAATTAGACATAGTGGCATGTACTTAGAATAGCAGGCCTCGGGAAGTAGCAACAGGTGGCTCACTGGTCTACTCAGTGACCTCCAGGCCAAGGAAAGACACTGAGAAATGAAACCAGGGTTTACTACCAGAATCTACAGGAACATGCACATACATGCATGCACAGAAGCATGCGCACAGACACACCCCGCCACGTACACACACACACATGCATCCACTTGCACACATATGAGCCCACATACACAGATATATACAAAAAAATGTCAGCTTTACACTAGTAAGTAGAAAAATCCATATATTTATGTATATTAAATACTACATTAGTTAGAAGAAAAAAATAGAGGATAAGAGAAAAGCACAAAATTGAAGACTGGTAAATAAGTTTGGGAGAAACTCCAAATGTTCTGAAATAATAACAATGACCATTACCAGAGATGGGTATTATGTCTTAATGCTAGTTTTCTTAATGTTTGTCAATTTTTTTTCATGAATCACTCATTTCATGACACAAGACTCTAAGAACAAGCATTACAGAAAATACTCAGCCCCACTTACCCTAGCAGGCCTCCACACTGAAGGGCGCCCTGAGCACTAGCAGGAAACTGAAATGGCATACTCACCCACCAGCTGGGGAAGAGAGGACGCCTCCCGGTCAAGCATGATAGATCCTTTCTCCATACATGTCCTCAGCTCAAACAAGCTGTGCAGGGACAAGGTGGCCACATGGGGTTTGCTCCATCGCTCCCCACCCTGCTCCACTTTTTCTTCAAACTTAATCCACCTAGGAAGAGAAGATGGGTAAAACGCCCTTAAAGGAACCGCAACCTTTCCTGGAGGCAGTACCAGCCCTCGCCCACCCATATTCCTGACCAGCACTTGTATATTGCCTCCTCTCATGCAGTCTTAATGGCTCACTGTGTCATCAACTCTGTTACCTTCAGGGACACATCTAGGCACTAGATCACTCCTTCTTTTA
This sequence comes from Acomys russatus, assembly GCF_903995435.1. Lineage (NCBI taxonomy): Eukaryota > Metazoa > Chordata > Mammalia > Rodentia > Muridae > Acomys > Acomys russatus. The sequence continues at coordinate 14,964,375 of NC_067164.1, read as the reverse complement.
AAAAAAAAAAAAAAAAAAACAAACAAACCAAAAGAAGTCAAGTCCACTCTCCCCTGTGTAACCAGGAAATCACTAAAAATGACTACTTTAGGGATTTTTTTAGGTGAGAAAACACACAAGTCAACATTGTCCATGTAGGGGCTGCAGAGATGGTTCAGTGGTTAAGAGCACTGTCTATTCTTCCAAAGGACCTGGGTTCAATTCCCAGCACTCACATAGCAGCTCACAACTGTCTGTAATTTCAGTTCCACGGGATCTGACACCCAATGTCCATAAAATAAAAATTATTTTAAAAAACTATCCAAGCCAGGTGTGGTGGCACACGCATTTAATCCCAGCACTCAGGAGGCAGAGGCAGGTGAAGCACTGTGAGTTCGAGGCCAGCCTGGTCTACCAAGCAAGTCCAGGACAGCCAAGACTACACAGAGAAACCCTGTCTGAAAAACAAACAAACAAACAAACAAAAACAAAAAACTGTTCATGTACGTAGATCCTGTAATTACAAAACTAGCCGCCACTGCCAGTGTTCTGTTGTGACTTTGTAGAGTAGGTTTGTTTAAGATTCAGTAGCCACAATACCAAAAATTCAAGTGACACCACATGCTGGCGAGGATGTGGAGAGAGAGGAACACTCCTTCATTGCTGGTGGGAATGCAAACTAGCACAGCCACTTTGGAAATCTATCTGGTGCTATCTCAGGAAGCTGGCAATAAGGCTTCCTCAAGACCCAGCCATTCCACTCCTTGGAATATACCCAGAAGATGCTCCAGCACACAACAAGGACATATGCTCAACCATGTTCATAGCAGCCTTATTCATAATAGCCAGAACATGGAAACAGCCTAAGTGTCCCTCAGTGGAAGAATGGATAAAGAAACTGTGGTACATATACACTATGGAATACTACTCAGCTATTAAAAACAAGGAATTCCCGAAATTTGTGGACAAATGGATTGAACTAGAAATGATCATACTGAGTGTGTTCACCCAGAAGCAGAAAGACTCACATGCTATATACTCACTTATAATTGGGCACTAGCCCAAAAAGCATGTCCCACAAAAGTCTTCACTTACCAGGAGATTGGGATAGAGGTGAGGACATCCTCTAGGTAAGAGAAATATAGGAGATGGGGAAATAGAAGGACCCAGAGGGTCCTAGAAACCTACAAGAACATCGTGATGGGTGGGTCGGGGCCCAGGGGGGATCTGCTCAAACTATTGCACTAATTAAGAACAATACAGGTAGTAAACATTGAACCTCTACTCTGATCTAGCCAATGGACAGGACATTCTCCACAGTTGTATGGAGAGCAGAGACTGACTCTGACATGAACTCTGATGCCCCGTATTTGACCACCTCCCCTTGGTAGGGAGGCCTGGTGGCACTCAGAGGAAGGATAGCAGGCTACCAAGATGAGACTTGATACCCTAGGATCATATACAGAGAGAAGAGGTCCCCCTCAGTCACAGTTATAGGAGGGGGAAGGGGAATAGGGGTGAAAGTGGGAGGGAGGAATGGGATAACAATTGAGATATAATATGAATATTATCAATAATAAAAGATTAAGTAGCAACAATGAACCAATATTTCTCTGAAATGGAAAATGAGAGCTGTTGGTGCCTAATGAGGACCATGTTTTGCCATGGCTTCTGTTGATGCCTTTGTCTCAGCTGGTATATGTGACTCTCACTGAGATGCTAATAGAAATTCTATCCCTCAAGCCAGGCTCCAATATGCTTAAAATGAGCAAGAGCAGTGGACCACACAGTCACTGTAATAACAATACATCCTCTAGCAACCTGTGCACTGGGACCCACAATCCTCACCCATGGCCTCTGCTTTCTAAGACATGTAGACATTTTGAAACCAGAGAAAGCAAAGACATTTTTCAAAGTCTAAGGGAACAGAATACATTTGGACGCCTTCATAATTCATGTATCGTGTCACACAGACTCTCATAATCAGCTGAAGGGAACGGGGTGCAACACTAGGAAACGGGGTACCACACTACCACCGTCACCAGAATGCTTCTGCCTCTCCCATCCCACCTCTGAATGATGCAGGAAGGGTGATGATGGGGTTAAATTTTGTTTTCCTACATTTTTCACCCAAGGGTTTAATGATTGAAAAACATTTTCCTAGAACCAGCGAAACACTCACCTAGCTCACTGCAGATGAGAACAAAGGGCAGGGATCAGAGGAAGAGCAACATGAGGTATTATTTATAGAACTCTTATCAACCTCCAGGGAGGGGACGAGGCACACTAAGAGGACCACAAATGAAAACAGATCAAGAGATCAGCCACAGTGTCAAGGAAAGTCTAGGATTTTTATCACACCCAACACTCATCCAACTCAGAAGCATTTCCCCACATCCCTCCATTCTCCTCCCAGGAAATGCCTCGCCATCAGGCAACTCCTACATGTCAATGGTAAGTTCTATCTCCAATGACTCCAAAAGGAAAAAAAAAAAAAACTCTCAATGACTAGAGCCCCTTTGCCCTGTGTCTTACCTACCTACCAAAGTAAGCGAGTGGCCTCGACTTCTAAACGTTTACCTTTCTACCTTTTAAAAGCCATAGTTCTAAGCACATGTACCTGTGAGCAAATCTAAACGGACGCAGCAGGATAATATATACAAAAAAAGGTCATGATGTTGAGATGGAGTAGGGGGCAGATACTGGAAGAGGTGGAAATGAGGAAGGGAAAGAAATGATGTAAATACGGCACTTGGTGTGAAGCTCTCAAAAAAAAAAAAAAAACTTAAATAAAAAAGTTTAAAAGCAACACCACCAAAGAGATTCTAAATCTTCTCAACTGGGCCCAGTTTATTTCTAAATAAGTAGTTGAAACACACTTCAAAACAGAAGGAGAAACTCCCATTATGCCCCTCCCCATGTGTGAACGTGTTTGAGCTGACATTTTCTTCCTCTTTAGTTAGAATTATTTCCAGATAAATAGAAGGAGATAGGAGTAAATGACAATTTTACATCTCACACCTACAACATTTTATGGCTATAAGCAAAATAATAATAAACAATTAAGGAAACTGGGTTACTTCAAGATAGTCCTACAATTATTTTGACACTGTTACCTTGGGGTAGCACCTTTTCCTGGTTGCTCGCAGAGTATTTAAACGTTCTGTGGTAACTGTTACATGAACCATTTTATTATAGCTGTCTTCATTTATAGCTCAGGATTAAGACTCTAGAAGAGTCCATAGTATACGGTATCAAGTCAGGGCTAGCTAGAAATATGCCATCTGTGGAAAATACAGCGGGGAGCTGTTTTATGCCTCTAAAAGTGTTCTTACTAGCTGAGTGTCTTTGACCACAGAATTTAGGCCCAAGATAAATAACAAGGGCAAACTAGAAACCACAATGTGTAAATGTTTCAGACATTTCCCCCTTATCATTTTTAAATGAGTTGCTGCCCATCTGAATTCTAACCTTATACCTTGAACGAGAACCAAACATGACTCTCTCTCTCTCTCTCTCTCTCTCTCTCTCTCTCTCTCTCTCTCTCTCACACACACACACACACACACACACACAATAATACAAACAAATGTATGTTTTAAAATTATATTGTTGAAATCCTGGGTTTGGAGTTTTTGTTGTGGTTTAGAGGATTTTTAAGATATTCTTACTCTGTAGTCCAGGCTAGCTTTGAACTCGCAGCGAATCCTCCTGCCTCAGTCTCCCATCTACTGGGATTACAGGTAGAGCCATCACACCCCACTTTATATGTTGAAATTCTAGTGCTCAGGGTGAGACCGTTTGCAACCAGGACGGACCCTACCACACACCGAATCTGAAGAGCCCTTAATCTTAGATTTCACAAACTCCAGAGCAATGAGAAGTGAGCTTCTGCTGTGGGTGTTCTGTTACCAGAGCTTGAGTAGGCAAAGGCAATCCTCAATTACCTAAGCTGCATGAGCTTACTAAACTTTTCAAAAAAGGAGCATAATTCACTAAAACTCCTTCTGTGCAGCTTACACGGCAGGTCACTGACAGACTGAAAGCAGAACTCGGGGTAAGTTCTTCAAGAGTAATAAGAAACCATAAATTCCAACTGTACTGCGCCTTCAGAAGAACCCTGCTCAGCCTGGGAGATCCCACCAACCCTGCAGGTCACGATGACCATAAGGAAAGGAAGTGAAGTCTCACTGCTAGCCCACTGTCTGCAGTACCTACTCTTAGGGAATGTGTGCATGCTCTCTCGTGGCTAATCTTAGCAACTATTTCACTTCAACATCCGTAAATATTGAATGCAGGCTGAACCCTGGCATACTGCCTACCAAATGAATCTACAACTCTAATTGTTTGACGGATGATTATACCGATGTGTCCATTTAAAGTGGCTACAGAGAGTGTTCAATCCCAGAACTGGTGCATGGTCTGTCTACCCTCCTCACACATCAAGGACAAACTTGAAAAACAAAGACCCAACACTCCTCAGCTCAGATCAACATCCATTAAAAAGGAGGCTAAGGCAGAGAGACCAAAGTTCAGAGCAGCAAAGGACCAGACATTGTGCAAAGGCGCTTTAGACCCATGTAATTATGTTTTTAAAACACCCGACACTTTCACTGTGGCCTGTACTGAAAGCCACCATGTACCCTTCACAGGAACTATGAATAGCTACACAGTTGCAATGGGTTTCTGGCGCTTTTTTTCCCCCTCTTGTTTCAGTACGTGATGCACTACAGGAAGATTAATTTTAGAAGTTGAGTTTTTAAATGCTTGTGATTACAAAACTGTTGTACCCTTGGAGGAGCAGTTTATTAGGTGAATCTTATTTATTCCAAGGTCTTATAAAAATAATGATAACGTACTCCACAGTTTAATATACTTTGAGCGGTTGCCAACCAGAGAACATTTCACTCAGTTGTTGGAGAAACAGAAGGCCCACGGGAAAATCACTGAATTTTGCAACTTTCCAATCATATGATTAAATATAATTAAGTAAAGACAAGACCTCTAGCTTTAAAACCTGCCAGTTTTATAATGGAAAATCCTCATGACCTTTGCACTAGAATATAATCCAACTGTGTAAAACTACTGATGTAATAATAATGAATTTCTTGCTAATTAAAAAAAATGCTTCATTACACATAAAAGAAGTCAATGCTGGTGTGTATCTTGGATAAATGCTATTTTAAGGAGAATTCATAAATTTCTAGATCAACTGTGGTAAGTACTGCATATAATTACCTAGCTATAACGACACCTAATTACACAGGTGATTGGATTCCCTGACTAAGCTTCTTACAGAAAAAAATAAATAAATTTGTCCCAACAAGGAATTTCCCAGAGTAATCTGCTAGTGAAAAGTCAAAGAACTGTAAACAATGAAAAAGGCAGACTCACAGGCTAAGGTGGCAGCTGTTGTTCTGGGGCCATGGCCTTAAAAGAGGTTTCCCAGAGGTGAGTTGGGGCAGCTGCCCAACAGAAACACAAACAAACATTAATTTGCGTTGTGTTCCTGGACATGACACGCCACCGATGGCCTTTTCCTTTGTTGGCTAGTATTTCTGAGAACTTGTAATGGCTTTCTTTTTCCCCAGGTTTGGCAGTGCAGGTTGGATTACGTGGGGTGGATAATCTTTAACATAGATTCAGGCAACGGTAATGATATTCAGCATTGGCCATTGAGAACTCACTAAGGGCAAACTGAAAATGAGGAGATCACTTTGGAAGAGCTAATCCTAACTCAAATGAAGAAGTGAAAAAATAAAAAAATAAAATAAAAACCAGAAAAGTACATCTTTTCCTCGTAACTTTGGGCCATCATCAAAGCAAAGCTGGGAGTTACTCCTTAGTCTGTCTGCTATGGGCACCTGTGAACTGATTCTAATAGGCTCCTGTTTTGGTCTGGTTTGGGTTTGATTGGGTTTTACTTTGTTTTGGGATAGGATCTCATATATTCCAGGACGGCCTCAAACTCACTAGGTAGCCATGAACTTCTAAGTCTCCTGACTCCACCTCTCAAGTGCTAGGAGTATAGTCATGGACCATCAAGTTCAGTTTACTTTAATCAATCTTTATTGAAGACTAAAGGTTTCTTCAACCATTTTAATTACTGCAGGCTTATTTGGTGTTATTTTTTCTAATGACCACAGATTCTGAAAGCACCCTTTAAAAAGACTAACATCATTTCTCCATCAGGCCAACACACATATCCAGCATGAGAAAGTCTACCCTTCGCATAGTCTTCAGCTTGTGAACTATTTTGGAAAAGCCACCAGAAATTTCAAACTTCTACCTTACCTTATAGGGAAGACAAAACAGGAAAAACAGGAAAGGACGGACAACAGAGTTTATGGCCGCCTTATCCGCTTAAGTACAGGCTTCTCTTGCCGGTGCTATTTCACGACTACTTTCTCAGAAGGGACAATCCCCTCTGTTCCTGAAAACAGTCTCACTGTATGAAGAATAGAAGAAACCAAAACTCCCAAAGTAGGCCTCAAACCACGTAATGCCAAAATTCGCCATGGAAAGTCTTCCTTGGATAATATTATTAGCCAACTGAAAAGTACAGAACCTTAAAGGGGAAAAGAGCATTCTCTGGGGCATGTCAGCCCACACTAGAAACTACATCTAGTTTGAAAAGTCTAGGGAGTTAGTGCTGTCTGGAATAAGTGTCCACCAGCCACCGGTGCATCGTAGAGTTCAGGCAATTCAGTGGTAATGCCTTTGTTTAGCACAGGTGAGACCCTGGCTCCTCAGCGCTCTGCCACACATAGCTCAAGCAATGCATCTACCAACAGGAATTTTCAGAGGAAAGAAAAAAAATGGTCAAATATGTTTGTTAGACAGGAAAAAAAAATTCATGCCATATCATCATATGAAATAACTGCTCTTGGGTTTTATTCATCTGGGAGGACTGAGGCCTTCTCACACAGGGCTGGAAAACGCACATAGCTAGTGGAAACCAAACATCACTGCAAAGGCATTCGGGAGCAGTCACAGGAGTACAGATTACTGGAAATCTAAATATTCCCAGAAGTGCAGTCACTGCCAAACTTAGAACCAAGACCTAGTTTTTTTCTACACATTTACTCTGACACACACACACACACACACACACACACACACACACACACACACACACACACCATCCTTTGAGCATGGCTGTGCAGCAGGTAGTTCTGGGCATGAGAACTCACAGAGATTTGCTTCTATTAGAAAGATGTAATAGCAGGGTAGATAGTATGCTAAGTGGTGATAAGGGCAAAGATCAAAACTATAATAGAGGGCCTGGCCTGGGCTTGGAGGTGTAGCTGGGTGTTTCAACTGAAAGTCTGGTATGCAAGCAAGTCATGTAGGGAACTGAGGGGTGCATGGCGGATACAGGAGTGACAAGTACAGAGTCTCTCAGAGAGTAGTACAACTGACCATTGGAGCTCTGCCAGGCTGAGCTAGAGGGAAAGAGACAGGATGCTGTTCAAGCAAGGCAGGGGTAGATCGTTTATACCCCAAATAAAGGCACAAATAAGGACCGGCCGATTGGAGATTTTCCCAGTAAGAGATGGCAGGATCCTGAACCAGGTCCAAGGAAATATTGAACAGGAAACGTGCTGAGGCGCGGAAATGTCTGAGTATGTCAGGGAAGGAAATCAATGGATCAGATGACAGGTGTGAGGAAACTGGAAGACAAGGACTGCTCAGGTGATCTGGCAGATGTAGCCAAGAGAATGAAATTACATACTGAGATGGAGAGATCTGGAGGAGGAGGTCTGGAGATATTAATTACATGACTGCTAATAGCCCTGCAATTGCTCAATGCCAATTAAATAAGGAAGGAAGTCTAAGGATATTAGTGCAGATACTATCAGCATATTGATAAAAAAAAATAATAATTTGAAATTTGAAGCATAGGGCCTTATCTGAGACTTATCATTGGTGTGCTAGGGACTTCGAGTCTGTCGGGCCCAACAGAAAGAGATGATAACTATTTTGTTCAAAGCAATTATTTTGTATCAAAGTACAATTATATACAAGTATACAAATGCCATAGTACAACTATTAATTTGCTTGTTAACTAAAAAAAATCAAAAGGACAGTTATGTTTAAAGCAATCAATTCTCTACTGGCAACCTATTCAACACATACTTATGAGCACCTTTTATGAATCTAGCACTTCAAGGCTATGAGACTGTTATAGTAAACAGAAGGAGATGGTGGTGCCCTGTCTCTGACTTTGGATGAATCCATGTAGTGAGGAAAACAATAATATCAGAAGTGCAGTTGATAATAATCATAGTAATCCCTAAATAAAAGTTATCCCAAGTTTTCTACCTGGTCAGCTTCCCAACATCCTTTGTCTACAGAAGCAGAATCCCTCCAGGATTGCATCACTTTTGGTACATAACTTGTCTAAAAATACACTTCAAGGGTGGTAAAGGATGTAAGGTCATCTTGGTCTTTAGAATCCTGTATGACCAAGCATTATAGTGCAATTCTATAATCTCAGTATTGAAGAGACTGAGGCAGGAGAATCACCATGAGTTTAAGGGCAGCCTGGGCTACAAAGTGACATCTGGCATCCTTTCTGGACCAAAATGAATCAACAATGGAAATATCACACAACATAACTCATTCAACATTGAGTGGCCTACATATGAACTGTCATTTCTCCATCTTACTGAGACCAGGGGTGTCATGTAAATTAAAGGGTAGTCATCTTTTGACAAGAAACAAAAAGACAAAGCCATCCCTCTGTTCTAGTCAATGGTAATTATTGACAAATATTTCAACACAGAAAGAAGAATGAAAAGAGCCATTAGAGACACTGATGACTACACCAACATACACATAGAAAAACAACTTCAGGGCAAGAAACTATGTGTGGTGCTAGAGAAGAGCCTCTCCTGGCAGACTAGAAGACCAGGGCTCAGGAAGCCCGCAAAATGTGCTTGTGAACAGCACAGCCAACCCTGGACTAAGAGCTCTCAAACTGTAAGACTGTAAGCCTCACGGTATAAAGAGAGGACCAAATAAGACAGGCTAGTAAGAAAGAGCCCTTGCTTCAGGATCCTCATGTGGGGAGGATGCTTTACAGATTCAAGGTGCAGCCTCCTGCAGCGGATTGTTAGATGTTACAGGAGAATTAGCCATATAACTGAATCTCTATGGAAGAAAACATCTGTTGTGACTCCTAAAGCCTCCGGCCAGACTTGCCCACGCCAACGGAGGGTCCTCAGACTATTACCAGCCAGGCCCTGCTCAGAACAGACTACAGGCACTTGTGAGGACTCCTTTTCTATGAGCAGTTGGCCAGAGTGGCGTTGGGTGGAACTCTCAGATTTCATCAGTGAAGCAGGCACCAAACTGCTGAGAACAGTTCCTACTGAGACCCTGGGGAATACTGGATGCTGCCCTATTGTCCAGTGGCTCCTGGTGATCTCAAAGGGCAACTGGAGAAATCTGGGGCTGTAACCTTGGGCTGCCAGTGGGACAGGTTATAAAGGATATTTTCCATGTTAGTGGAGAGGAGCCCACTGAACCAAAGGACTTGGCTTGGATCTGGTCTCACTCCAGCTTCCCCCAAGGGGCACCTGTAGGTACCAGAGCCTTAGAGGGGCTGCCTTCCTCCTCAAAGCTTGGGGATGAGGGGTGAAGTGGGCAAGACTTTGCTTAGTAAATGGTTTTTTAAATTTTATTTTATTAATTTATTCATATTACATCTCAATGGTTATCCCCTCCCTTGTATCTTCCCATTCCTCCCTCCCATTTTCCCCTTACTCCCCTCCCCTATGACTGTTCCTGAGGGGGACTTCCTCCCCCTGTATATGCTCATAGGGTATCAAGTCTCTTCTTGGTAGCCTGCTATCCTTCCTCTGAGTGCCACCAGGTCTCCCCATTCAGAGGACGACCCAGCTATTCCACTCCCTGGAATATACTCAGAAGATGCTCCAACACACAACAAGAAAATTTGCTCAACCATGTTCATAGCAGCCTTATTCATAATAACCAGGACATAGAAACAGCCTAAGTGTCCCTCAGTAGAAGAATGGAAAAAGAAACTGTGGTACATTTACACTATGGAATACTACTCAGCTAGTAAATGGTTTGAACACTCTCAAAAAAAAAAAAAAAAAAAAAAAAAAAAAAAAAAAAAAACCTTGCAAAGCACTGAACAATGTGTAAACATGATTTACAAATCATGTCCATGTAAACTTTTGCGATATGATTATACATGTGTCATGTAATATTTATCTATATGGTGGACATTTTGCTTGCATACATACATATTACATGTAGTAAGTGATATTATTCACTCGATTAAGAAGTGGGGTCATGTGGCTAAGAGGGGACAGAGTATAGATTAAACTGAAGTGTGTGGCTTCCGAATTCAGATGAACCTTCTACTTGTTTTCAGCTGGAGATTTAAAAAAGAACAGGGTCTTTATTTGAATTATACCTTTCTTTGCCTTCAAGCCACAATGGTTTCCTCAGTACCCCTTCTATCTGGGAATAGACAATGCCACAGAAGATGACACAAGATGTGCTTGCATGTAGAGATGTGTAGGAATGTTGCTTGGCCACAGCCTTTGGGTGCTAGAGTTTATTTATTATCACCCTTTTGCTCTACCATTAAATGGCATATACATTGAGGTTGACTTTTTTGCCAACAAAAGCCAGATTTCTACAGCCTAGTTAATGAAATACACTCCAGCAGTGGAAAAGAGGTGCCCTGCATCCACCTCAATGTACAAGGACAGACGGATAGAATTACCCATTTCTTTAAGCCAGCATCACCCTCATCAGCCACCTGACACTGAGGGAGAGAAGGCAGCACTTGAGGCTCATCCATTTGTCCTAGCCTTGCTTCCCAGGGCAGCACTGCATTCTATCCACCCCAGGGCATCATTGCATTCCACCCGCCCCAGGGCAGCACTGCATTCCACCCGCCCCAGGGCAGTGCTGCATTCTACCTACCCCAGGGCACTGCTGCATTCCACCCGCCCAGGGCAGCACTGCATTCCACCTGCCCCAGAGCAGCACTGCATTCTACCCGCCCCAGGGCAGCGCTGCATTCTATCTGTCCCAGAGTAGCACTGCATTCTACCCACCCCAGGGCAGCACTGCATTCTATCCGCCCCAGGGCAGCACTGCATTCCTCCCACCCCAGGGCAGCACTGCATTCCACCCGCCCCAGGGCAGCACTGCAATCTACCCACCCCAGGGCAGTACTGCACTCTATCCACCACGCCTCACCTCGCTGTCTCCTTCCACTCCATCTCCTGGCCATCCACAGCCAGCAGCTCATCGAGTTCAGTGAAGAGCTGAGGAGGTGCTGGGCTGTCATCTTCCTCTCCCAAGATGAATCGGATGCGTTCTGCGGCAGGGGAGACTGCAGAAGTGAAAATACTGTGGTTAAACATTGGCTGGAAAACCCTGAGGAAAGTGTGGCTTCGGGCTCTTCCTCTCTCCTCCAGGTTGTTGGGCTTCCCTTCCACATTTTCAGTGGACATCCTTTATCTCCAACCCAAAGCCAAAGAGAAAGCGAAGCCTCTTCTCTACTCCTGTGAGCCAAACTACAGCTCGGTCCTCCACTCCTTTCGAAAGGACAGCTGTCCAGTTTAGAGTGGGTTTATGAGGAAGAACCTTGAACCCTCAGATGAGCTGAGGTCCAACCTCATGACTCCCCTCCTCCTCCTCACTTATGACCTAGCCAAGACTATGAGACAGAAATCAGATTGAACCAATCACCTCTTCAAGTGGCAGTGGGAGGGACAACAGAGCACCCCAATCCTGAGATTCCTCAGGCCCACCACCTGCCCTCCCTCTGCCTGAGTGGGACCCTTGTTGCCCGTGACTGGGTAACTTTAAAGCTGATGAAGAAATATTTAACAAGACGGGATCTCTTCTTCACATAATGGCAGTACCAAAAAAATGTTTAGTCACACTTCAGTGCACTTGAAAAACAAGACCAAGTAAAATATTGTACACCTGAGGGTGGGGGGGAGAACATTTTCCAATGCACTTAAGCACATAATTGAATGGCCTACTAGCTCCTTTTGACCCTGTCTCCTGAAATCATGTAATGAAAAATTAACTAGAATTTCACTCAGATTGTGAGGTATTCTCTTTAAAGAGAAAAGGGGAAAAAAAAAAAAAAAGAAAAAGGTGTACTTGGAGGTTACATTATAAAACTAAGGCCCATGAATACTTCCATAATCCTGAGTAACATGAAGAAATGGCAAATCCATGTGAAAGCAGGACTCATATATATTATACACAGATAATGTATATACAAATCTGCAGAAATATACATGTCAAGCAGCCTAGGAATGCATGCAAGTCCCTACCATCGAAATCTATAGAAATATGGATCTATAGAAATATCTGTAGAATTATCTATAAAAATCGATAGGAATATCATAGACTAGGATAGCTTCAACCAAAATTTAATTACTACAAATAAATTCACAAGCAGTCAACCCAGCAATAAAAGGTAATTGTTAAATAAAATACATGCTTTATCTATTAAAATGAAAATGATGGAAAAATAATGACATCTCCAGATGTTGGTTGCTGGTTAGAATCATGAGCAGAATACTCTCTCGAGGGAAATGTAGAAATATAGGAAAGTGTCTTAAAATATTTTATATTTTAAATAAAAATATTTTATAAGCCAGAAGTTCTTCTACTAAAATTATGTTCATTTAAAAACATAAGTTATTTCAAAGATTTTAGTATAAAATTGATTGTATTGTTTATAATTGAGAAAAATGTAAATCCTAAATATCAAGAAGAAATGATTGGTTAGACACTGCATGGCACAAATATACAACAGAATACCATGCAGGCATGAACCATGAGGTGGAAGGGGCTGGACATGTGACTCAGATGTAGAGTTCTTGCCTAGCAGGCTCAGGATCTGTGTCCCAATTCCCTTGGATGAGGAAAAAAAGGGGGGACGATTCAGTGGGTCAAGTTCTTGTTGCATGAGGAACTGAGTTTGGATCTCAAACACGAATATAAGAAGCTGGCAGTGGCAGTACATATCTGCAACTTTAGTGCAGGCATGTGAAGATGGGTCAATTATGGGGGATGGGCAGAGGCTCTGGCCAGCCAGTCTACCCAAGGCAGAAACTTCAGACTTTACTAAGACTCCATGTCTTAAATAAAATGGAGCCGTGCGGTGGTGGCACACGGATTTAAACCCAGCACTTGAGAGGCAGAGGCAGGCGGACTACTGTGAGTTTGAGGCCAGCCTGGTCTACAAAGAGAATCCAGGACAGCCAGGGCTACACAAAGAAACCCTGTCTCGAAGAGAAAGAAAGAAAGAAAGAAAGAAAGAAAGAAAGAAAGAAAGAAAGAAAGGAAGGAGGAAGGAAGGAAGGAAAGAAAGAAAGATAGATGGAAAAGCAGTTGTGGAAGGCAAGTTGATGTCGACCTCCCATCTCCATACACACCCCACGAGTGAGCACACTCTCACACACCAGTGCACACATGTGCAGAAATGTATGCAACCACCCACAAAAAGAAAAGCAAATAGAGTGAGAGTAAAGTATTCTTGGATGGCATTGTCATTAAAATACCAATGAAAACTAAAACATGAAGTAAAGAGTGACAGCTTATGATATGCAAACCACATAAATTAAATGAGGAAAAAAAAAACAATCATAGGAAAAACTAACCCTACTTTAACAAAATTTTAAAAATATATATGCTACAACATAAATCCTAGGGTTTAGGCAGCCCTATTTTGCTCATGCCAACATGTATGTATTAAAGTTTTAAGTAACACTAGTCCCTCAACAATACAGTTCATATTTCAGTTAGCCTAGTATATTAACTGTACTTGTATAAAGTATAAATTTGTTGCTAGCTCTTCAACCCATAAATCACAGCATAACTAACAATTGGGAGTTTTGATCACCAGCCAGGCACGGTATTTAATCTGCCACTGACTGGCCACTGAATAGTCATGACTTCGTTCACACACAGACAGCACAGTATGTGGTTATGTCATGCCCATGCCTCTTCATGATAAATCCACTTGGCACAGATAATCCCAAAAACAGAAAAGTAACTGGCCAACCAAAATGAAAGTAGAGCACACAAACAAAAGATGGTGGCATCAGAAGAAAAATCTGGACCAAAGGTAATGAATATAAAGAAGACATGCATAGCGGAGTGCTGACACTGCTTGCAGTCAGCACACGAGGTACTCTGAATTTGCACAGGAACTCAGAGATTCCAGCCTCATCAACACACGTGCATGAAGAATGTGGCTGTGATAAAACAAAGAGCCTGCCTTAACCAAAGTCAGGAGGCCATTTCTTGCCACACAAGGCACAAACGACTAAACAACCAGATGCTGACTCAAACTGAAAGACCTTGACAGTGGCCACCAAGAGAAGAGAACAGACGTGCTGTGTTCCATGTGATGCACTGCTGTGAGCAGGCAAGCATTATTCAGCTAGCCTTGAAGGCTGTTAGAAGAATAAGAACAAGCCGCCACATTCTTGATGCTTCTGGTGTCTTAAATTACTAAGGACTAAATTAATATTAGTGTCCCTTCAAATTTCTCAGTACCTTCCAAGCAGACTTCAAGATACTGTAACAATTTGAAAATGTTTTAGGGTCAAGGAACTAAAGTAGCTTTTCCCCAGACGGTGAAGGGTACCCTGTGCTCCACCGGGCCCCTGCACAAACACTGCATCTCTCTACGGGCATATGTCCATTTAACAGGTATATTTTAGCTGTTAACAGGGTTGATTCCTTGCACTTGGTTTCTTCCATTTACTTTTCCTAAATCATAAAGTATCTATTACTACTCATGCAGTTATTCAGGTGGTGCTTACTGAGGACTGCCAGTGCTCTACGTGGGCTTAGCCTGAGGCTCTACATATTAAACACAACTCTAACTGAAAGATCCCTGGTCCCCTCATGCACATAGGAGACACAGACATCAGCTAAGCAATTAATTAATTTGTTAAGTCCATCAATAAGTTCACATATGAACCAAGAAAAAAAAAAAAAGATTCACTAAGTATTTGCAGAACGTTAAATTAAGGTAACTGAATGCTCACTGAGGCTGAGTTCAATACAACGATTTTACTTCTAAAATTAGAATAAAATGGTTTTGGACTTTTTTAATGTCTCAAAAAGAAAAAAAAAAAAGCCCTAGGACTTTTTTGTAAAATATGTACGATGCCTTTCTAATCACAAAGTTGGAGAAGGTTCTACTGCAGGAGATCAGAGAAGTCATGACAATGACGAAGTGATGAGTGAAACTTGGAATCTGGACAGCACTCCTCAGGAACTGTATGTTCATACTACTGAAGGTTTAGTCACCTTATTCAGTGTGGTGCTTCTAGAACTGGCCAACTTGTTAGCATCACTCACATCAAAGATCCCAAAGGCAACCGAGAATAATGAGGGGAACACGCCTGTAATCCCAGCACTTGGGAGACAGAGGCAGATGAATCTCTGTGAGTTCGAGGCTAGCCTGGTCTACATAGTGAGTCCCAGGCCAGCCAGAGCTACACAATAAGACCCTGTCTGAGGGGGTAGGAGGGAAGGAGAGAGAAAGGGAGAGGGAGACAGAAGGAGAAGGGGAGGGAAGGAGGGAGGGAGGGAGGGAAAGGGAGAGGGAGACAGAAGGAGAGGGGGAGAGAGGGAGGGAGGGAGGGAGGGAGGGAGGGAGGGAGGGAGGGAGGGAGGGAGGGAGGTTGGGAGGAAGAGATCCCAAAAGCAGACATAGCATTTAGGAATAGTGTCATCTAGGTTTAGATAACTGACTGACTTTTTGTACCTTCCTAGAGATGTGAGGTAGACTTGCTGCCACTTCTAGAGAGAAGAGTAAATGTTTTTGTAAAGTAAATGACAGTCTCCTGCACTGACGGTCACATTCCTGTATGGCATTCGTCCGTAGAATACCACTCTGGCCTGGCAGTGTTGGTGTAGGCAAACACCAATCTCTACCAGCCAGCAACTCACAGAGGCTTCGGCAGAATGAATAGAAGGATGCCACATGTCCCCACATTAGTCTCTAGGTACCATGCCTGGCACTACTTATGTTAATTTATTTGTTAAATACAGACTCATGAACAACCAGGATAATGAGCCTTTGGGAAGCAAACTTCCAAAACTCCGTGTCATACTGCCTCAGGGTTCACCTGGGCAGTCAGTCTGCACCAATCAGGAACAGTGTGGGAGGGGGGAACATCCTCATGCAGGTCAGCTGGTCCTCATACCACACTGGTCCCCATATTGTGTATGTATGTCCACTTTGTTCCCCACAACTCAGAACAATCTCCTGAGTGTACCTGCCTATTTCTTTTTCTTCTATTTCGTACATTGCATCCTGACCACAGTTTCCCACTCTCTTCTCTTCTCCTGGTCCCTCCTCCTCCTCCCTTGATCTTTTCTTTTATTTTTTCCTTAGAGGAAACATTTGAATACTTTTCCTCTCCTCTCTTAGTTCCCCAGTTAAGAATTCTAACTTTATCATGGGCTGACTTTAATCTGACTGGATTTGAGGCCTGCTCCAGTGGAAGAAATTTCATCCAGGATACTATAATCATCATCAAAAGCCTGGATGAGGAGGTATTGTTATTTGGCTAAATGGCCATGCTGTCAAATTCCCTTCTAAATGCTTCTGTTTATACCCGTAAACACTGGTTACTCTCTACCTTGATTAGAGAAACCTTGTTTTTTTTGCAGTGGGCAATAGTCAATGCTAGGGTGCAAAGCTAGTCACAATGCTGAGAAAAAGAGAGTAAGTGCTCATCCTAAATGGACCATTCATCTCAACACACCATAGCCACCACATTACATCCCCACCACGGAGCATCCCCGCAGTGGCATCACTACCGCCACTACCATGTGGCATCAGCTACCACCGTCATCTTTCTACCACCATCATCACTACCACTACCATCATGACTCAGGAAACTTGCAGAAGAGGAGGAGGAAAAAAATGTAAGAACCTGTTAGAACTGGAATTCAAATGCCCACTCTACCTGTGTATAAACTCACTAAGTTTGTATACGTGGAAACTTTGGGACTACATAATATTGGTGTGCAATGTTCTTATTTATTTCAAGGGTTGCTTTCAAACGAAGCTTACAAAGCGCATATGTGTGTCAGATAATGAGGAGGAGTTCTGTGAAATGCAAACTTCTGAACTTGATAAGGCTGTTGCACTAAAGAAAGCATGCCAGCTGTGGTGTCCTGAACAAGATCTGCATAAGATAAATCCAGCCAAAACTCCAGCATGAACAGGCGGGGTGCTCGTCAGGACCCACCTCTTATTGAGGAACTAGTGCCAGCTGATAATTGTTAGGTGAGAGAGAGAGAAAATTTTGAATGTGTGGCCACTGGCAGATATCTCATGGTCCAGTGGGGGTCCCCTCTATCATCCAGCGGGGGTCCCCTCTACCATCCAGTGGAGGGCCCCTCTACCATCCAGTGGGGGGTCCTCTACCATCCAGTGGGGGCCCCTCTACCATCCAGTGGGGGACCCCTCTACCATCCAGTGGGGGACCCCTCTACCATCCAGTGGGGGCCCCTCTACCATCCAGTGGGGGCCCCTCTACCATCCAGTGGGGGGCCCTCTACCCATACATTATAGGAACAGTGTTAGTTAGACTTAATGAATTATATAAAGAGAGAGAGAACATGAAGATGGGAGAGCTCCATATGGGGAAAGTTAGATGGTGAAGGGGGCAAACGAAGGGTAAATATGATTGCTTCATGGCACATATTTATAAAATTCACAAATATCAAGAAAATTTGTATTAGCAAAAAAAGATTATAAAAGTTAAAAAAAAAATTTTTTTAATGAAGCTATCCCACCATGTGGATATCCCATGTGGAAACCTGTTACTTTGTAAGATATGTTTTTACAATAAACATATGATATTATTTTGGAAATAATGAAAAAAGGATTTTAATTTTTCCAATACTCCATATAACCATTTCTCAGAAGAAGGGTGTCTTAGTTAGGGTTTTATTGCTGTGAAGAGTCACCATGACCATGGCAACTCTTATAAAGAAAAACATTGGGGGGCAGCTTATAGTTTCAGAGATTTAGTCCATTATCCTCATGGCGGGAAGTATGGCAGCATCCAGGCTGATGCTGGGGGAGAGGAGAGTTCTACATCGTGATCTGCAGGCAGCAAGGAGGAGGTGGTGCCAATGGGCTTAGCTTGAACATAAAATACCTCAAAGCCTATCCCCACAGTGGCACACTTCCTCCGACAAGCCCACCCCGACTCCAACAAGGCCACACCTCCTAACAGTGCCACTCCCTAGGAGCCAAGCATTCAAACACATGAGTGTCTGGGGGCCATACCTATTCAAACCACCACAAAGGGACTCGCCTTTATCCCCGCCCCAGTAACAATGGTGCACAGCTCCCTACTTTATAACAGGCACACAATCTGCCCTGTGTCACCTAGCTTTATAGAGGTGACTTCTCAGTCAGCCCACCTACCTCCTGGATGGCAGGCTCTGCTTCATATGCCCTCTTCAGAGATCGCCACAGAACTGTGCACACCACTGTTACCTTCTACATTGACTTAATAAACTCGATATAGCCGACTAAGCCTTGGCTACTTTCAAGTACATAAAACTACAACTACTTGCAAAATTTTATTCTAAAAGAAGTTAAGTTTAAGAGAGTGAATTTAGTCTCCCCTTCCCCCTGGATCTACCCTTGCATTAGCTACGGCGAATTCACAGCGGTCATTCATGTTGAATGAGCCCCAGATAAGACAAAGTATGCCATAAATATGTGGTTTTCCTCCACTGGAAGCAGCCCCCACTCAGGCAAGGCATATCCATGTGTATGTCTCTATTGTAGTATATACACCTATTTCTCCCGTGTTCGCATCCTTGCTGCATTTTGGGTTTGCACACCTTAACCAAGCCAGGCTCATCCCTCACCCAAACAGCACTTGAAGCCTACCTCGAGGACAGTAAAGCTATACAAGAAAGAACAGATGGAGAAACCGTGTAAGACGATGGAAAAAAATGAAAACATAAACAATATATGACCTGCCCCATTTCCTCAGAAGAGGCAACTGTCTATGACACTTCTGTTTTATTTTTCAAGTGCTTCCTGGAAAACGATGCCGCATAGCTAATGGAAACAAAAACATAAAAATAATGTACCACCACTTTGGTAACATTAACACTATCACCCTTTAGGATGCAGAGGAAGGCGGTTTTCGGCTCTCCACTTCCCAGATTCCAAATTCCACCTGTGCTCAAGTCTCATTCATAAAGTAGCACAGGATGCATTTGCATATATCCTGCACTTAATCCTTCTGTGCTTTTCCTTCACACCACGGTTATCCACAATATCTAATACAATGAAAATTCCATGCAAACAGTTGTTATACCGTTTTGTTTAGGGAATAAAAGAAAGGTCTGTACATGTTTAGTCAAGTACAACTATCTTAGGCATTTGTAAATTTCAATACATGGAGATTAAGCCTCCAGTCATAGATTCTGTGGCTGTAAAGGGATCACCACATTTGTTATCTTCAATATATGTCGTATGTTAGAATACTTCTTAAAAGATTGTCAGGTATTTTATAATAAAGTCTCTGTCCACGGGAATTCACAAATGGGAAGATAATACATAACAGAGGAAAATGCTATTAGTAAAAATGTACCAGGTGAGGCTGGAGAGATGACTCAGCAGTTAAGAGCACCAGCTGCTCTTGCTGAGGACTTCAGTTCAATTCCCAGCAGCCACACAGTAGCTCACAACTGTCTGTAATTCTATGCCCACAGGCTCCAACACCTTCTGGCCTCCCTGACTACTAGGCACACATATGGTACGCATACACACTGCAGACAAAACACTCACATACACACAAACATGAGCAAGTTAAAAACATTTTAATGTAACATGCACTAATTACCTTTTAACCGTTACACTACGCCAGGTGTTATAGTATCACATTAATCACTTTATATAAACCTATATCATACAGGGAAACAGTTTTAAGACAATGAAGGACTTTATTGAGATCACAGGACTCACTCGCATGACCTCATCCCCCGACCCCTTGCTACTCCAAGCCCACTTCTAACTAATAAAAAAAAGAAAAAGAAAGAAAGGAAGGAAGGAAGGAAGAAAAAGAAAAGAAAAAAGTGGTCGGAGTGCTGTGTGAGCAGCACAGACAGCAGAAATCACCCTGGCATGTAAAATAGGCCTAAAGTGAGTTAATTGAACATTTGGTTCATTATCCACTGAAAACAATCTGTGACTGTGCTCTTTATTCTCAGGCTGCGGAGCATCCCACTGCGGCTACCCTGAGGGCTACCAAAAAAAAAAAAAAAAAAAAAAAACAGTTTCTAATGGGAATAGTGGTCATAATGAGCGATTCATTCTGAGAAGGGCAGGACTGCATACTGACTTGCTTCTGTGGGTTAAACGGGGACTTCTGGGCTGGACTCTTTCTCTTGAGCAAAGTCTGTTAAGCTGGTGAAGTCCTCGTTCTGAAACCACAGCGTGAAAGGGAATAAATACGAACTTAAGTTGTGAGTGTGCTATTACCAACTGGTTTACACAGCCAATATTTTTAGATTGGTGTTTTTTTGTTGTTGTTGCTGTTGCTTTTTTGGTTGCTTTGTTTTGAGACGGGGTCTACCCTGTGTGCCTGAGGGGCCGTTAACTGATGAGCCTCTCCGCAGCCTTCTGAGCTCCAGGACTAAGTATTTATTTCTGTTCCTCATTCTGAGAGTAAAATTTAAGGTAGATATCATTGTCATTAGAGCTTCCATAAGCTGCTTGGCTGCCAAGGCATTATTTATAGAACTCTAAAAGAACAGTTACATAAAGATGGGTGACAGATAGATGATATGATAGGTAGATATATATTCATTAATTTCATTCATTGTCACATTTATTAGAAATAATTAAATCAATAGAGTTTTATTAGTCCACAAATGGTTAAAACACACCTATCTCCATGGCTATTAGTCTTGCCCACTCAGAACCTTTAACGTCTTTTTCTGAAAACAGTACTCCAGTTTCCTCTGGGAAAATCATATTTGTCCTTCTGAACCCTCCCATTGATTTGGGCATGTTTTCCTATGACCCAGATCTGTGCAATAAATATATCAAAACTCCAGACATAGCTATTGTTCTTGAGTGACCATTTTGCCTAATACAAGTCAGCTGGAGTGAGCTCGCGTCAGCCTTTTTGCTGAAACTGTCAGGACTACATCTTCGCTCTTTGCTGAGAGACTACATAGCATTAAACGCTGCGAACAACAAAGTAGCTCTCAAAGAGGCGAATGCAGAACCAAGGTAAAGGCAGCTTCCGGAAGCCACCATGTGAACACTTCCATCAAGTCATAGCTCAAGTCAGTTACTGCGCGATCCATAACTTAGATGCATGATCAAAATAATTAACTTGAACAATATTTTATGGAATCCAGGTTTGGGGATGATCTATTCCTTAACCTACTGTAACTCAGTCAATCTTTTTTTAAAGAAATTACTATTTACATACCAGCAGGCTCTAGAGAGGTAGATTTAGATGGTTACCTTTTCTATGTCAATTGCCCAGTAAACCAAAATCACCTAGTAGCATTCATTAAAAATAGATCATTTTAAACATATGTGAGTATCCATGTATTAATAAACTCCCACTCACAGAAAGTTGTCAATTATGACAGTTAGTATTCCATGACATAATTATTCATCTGGAGATAACAGCCCTAAGAACGTGGGTTTCAGAACCCTACCAAATTCTCTCTTAGGAGAAGACACTGACTCTGGCCCCAGCTATACATCACAGCCCGAGAAAAATCCATCTCCAGATTAAGTCCCCAAGGGATGTTTCACCCATCCTCATCCTTTGGACTCCCAAAGGAGGCCTAATTCATGTGCTTCATTTGCAAACTCCACTTGGTGGGGATACCACATTTCAGACCATAGGCCTGCAGCCAAGCACACCACTCTCAGTACCCTGTCAGGATGGCAAGCCCCAAAGTTCCCAAGAATGTAATGTTGGGGCACCAAGCAGCCAGGAGGTGAGAGCAAATGCAGGACCACGGAGTCTAAATGGATATGACAAACAAGAAATTTAATAGGCACAGAGCTCAGATTGTGGTCTGTCCCTCCTGCAGTCCTAAGTTATATCTTTTGATATCTGCGACATGTCGGAAAAATCCCCAAAAAAGGGGTAGGAACTCAAAAAGGGGAGAATTTCACAAGTGTCCCCATTCTTCCACATTTAAGCCCTTGGCCCAGGGCTTACTCGCCTTGTTCACATTATGAGACACTGAGTGCCAACATGCCTGGGTAAACATTCCTTCTGGTTGGTGTTTGGAACTTCCTCACTTCCTCTAGTCTTTTATTCAGATCAAATTGCTTTCCCCCAAAGGTCCAACTATATCCAGACTCTTCCTTTCATGAACTAATAAATTCATTTCTGTTGTAGTTTGTTTATCCCAGTTATAACTGGGTATTGTGTCCTTACAGAAATTACTAATTCACAATGTGTGTAGAAAAATAATACCCAAAGGATACATATTACATGCTAACAATTATCAGCTCTACAATGTAAAATTATTGATGTTTCTTACTTTCCTCATTTTTTATGTTTAAGTTCTAACTCTCCTAAAATTAACATTTATGCCATAGTTATACAGAAAACAAACCAATTAGGTTTTAAATTGCTAAACTGAGAACATTCACGTCAAATTAGTGCCAGACACTCCCCTAAAGTAGTTGAGGGTACGTGGTAATTCAATTATTCTCCTCAACAGCCAAGACAAACACATCCCAGCCGCACTTGCCTTGGCTGCTATCTAGGGACTAGATCAGCCACATTTGAAGTACACAAGCCTGGCCAGGGTTCTGAAAGCTGGTGGGTGGAGCAAGTACAAAGAGCCACAGACACAGAGCAATGGGCTTGGAATGGAAGGCCTCATGCAGGCGGCATGGAAGGGGGGGGGAGGGTGGAGGGTCTCTGTAAAAAGAACAGGAGCCATTTGGTGATTCAGATGGTTCAGAATATGGCCACTCAGCAAACCTCCCTTGAAAGATCCAAAGTTCCTTCCACATGTCTCAGCCACTGCAGAGATTTCCCTTTAATTCCCTCCTTCAACGGTTCGCTTCCTTTTGCTCTGCCAGAGCTGTCCGTGACAAGGTTTTAGATGATGAATCACTCTGCTTAAGAGTGAACACATCAGCACTTTTTCCAGGTTCAACTCAGACCAATTATCAGCACAATTTATACCCCGGGGTTTCTAAAGTCAGACTTGATTCTCATCAACATTAGAAAATATTCAAGATTCACAAAATAAGCTCTACGGACTCACTCAAGGGCAACTATTTTCTATACCGAGTAGCTAAATTTATAGCTCCAATAATAGTGTCACAACCACTCTGCTAATGTTGCCATTAGATCCCTTTTTGTATGTGGGCACAAAGGATACAACCTCCTTCCTTCAGCCTCTCTTTAAAAACGTGTGAGCACAGAAAGGCACCAAGCCTTAAGGAATCTTTATGACTTCTGTCTTCTTATTCTTGTTGCCAAGAAAATCTTACCCATCTTTCCTGGATAGCGGTACTAAGAACTGTGGTTCAAAACAATCTATTTAGGTGTTAGCAAGATGGTTCAGTGGGTAAGGGACCTTCACACCAAACCTGGCAACCAGAATCGGATCCTCATCCTCCAAAACTACATAGTGGAAAAAGAGAACTGGACACACCCCCCCCGCCGCCAGTTGTCCTCCGATTTTCACACATGTGCGTGCACACATACACACACACACACACACACACACACACACACACACACACAAACTCACATGCACACACAAAATAAAAAGAAAATGAATATTTTAAAACATAAACAATTTATTTAAAAGGGGTAATGGAGATGAAAACATTTATAAAAACACATATATATGACTGCTCTTCCTTTTAAAAGAAGTGACATTGTTCACCAAGACACAGCCCTACAGATCTTGATAAAATTCTGGTTGTAATCAGAGAAATGTCAACTAGATTCTACAATAAACTTTTTATTCTTGTCTGATTTATTTTTCTTCTGAGTCAAGGGTCCAAAACCAGTGGCAGGCATTCTCAACTTCTGTGATGTTAACCATATTCTCATAAAAATAATAATAATAAGTTCTCCAACACTTCCTACTTTTCATCCAGCGCTTTGCTGTTCTCAGACAGTGTAACCTTCATTGGCCTCGTACCACAGTTAGAATGTCTGCTCCCTCCAAAACACACGTTAAATTCAAGTGCCACTGCACTGACGTTGAGAGATAGGACCTTTAGACAACAGTGACGCCCTAAGGGGTCTGCCATCAAGAATGCACCAACACTGCTACAGCAAAAGTCCAGTGCTATTGTCTTGCTCTCTTTTACCTTCCTGTCACATAACCCATTCCACCACCAAGAAAGCCAGCACCGGATATGGGCACCCTATGCTGGACTTTTCACCACCAAGGCTATGAGTCGATACATTTCTGCCCTTTATAAATGAGCCAGTCCGTGGGATTGTGTTCTATCATCACACAAAACACACTAAGACTTACGATGCCAATCATTAGAACATATTTTCTGGCCAACAAAGACATCAAAACTAAGGCAGAACCTTGAGATCATTTGTAAAGTCTGACTGATGAAGAAACGGCACAGGGAAGACAAGATTCTGATGTAAGTAAGTTGTCATGCTATTTCATCAAGTACCTTCTCAAATATTCAGTAGAGATCTACTGGATTCATTTTTAGTAGATAGGCAAGCTGTATCTACTCTACTACATTTTAACAGCACTTTTATCGTGCAGAATTGTAACCCATTATAGAAATAAACTTCACTCTAAATTATCCATACCAATAAACCACACAAGGCAGATGAAAAACAGATTAGCATGTGGGCTGGCTAGTGATTTTAAATCCCTATTAAAGTCTGCTACATGCAATGCATGCAAGAGTAACGTCAACAAAAGTTAAAAAAAAAAAAAAAAAAAAAACATTGTCTTCTACACAATGTATCTTCACTATGGACTTCAAAGGAATCAGTTCTTAACTCCTTACATTAAAAGCCTGTGTGTATCATTTCAGGTCACCTGGAGGAGCTTCAGCTCATCAGAGTAAATGGATGCCACCTCTAAAAAGACTGATTCCTCTTCGGAATGAACTTGCTGAGAAAGTACTTAGTGACTTCTGAGGCTTGTGGTAATATGGTAGGCATGGCTACTCTTTGATTGGGTAAAGGATGTCCAATTAACTAAATGTCAGTCTTAAATCTCAGAATTTGCCTTTTTCTAAGACAATCCCCTCTTTAGATCCATCAAGTATCAGTCTTATTTAGAAACATGTTCATCATAAATGTATTAATGATATTAATGACATATATCAATATATAATGATATTAGTGCTATATATATCATTATATATCAATAAATATTGATAAATCAATAAATATATAATGATAATCTTCAAGATCAGAATAAGCTTGGATTTACCTTTCTAAGAACTACATGAACTTTATAAAGTGGGAATTAGGCATTCATATGGAATTTGTCCTTTTATGGGGGGGGGCAGGGAAGAGCTACTGAAAAAGCAAGCTGAGAATAAAATTACAAAAGTATAAATTATTGATGGTAAATACCATATAGAATGGTATAAACGGTCAGCCTAGGACCTCCTACCAAGACAATGAAAGGTGCTCAGGCCAGATGAATGTGGTAAGGCAAAAATCTTTACTGTTAAGGTAAACGTGAAATACGCTCAGTGTGTCTGTTAATAAGAAAATGAACTAAATGGCATGACTCCTGAGGTATATGATAGGAGAGGCGTGGTTGCTTCATGGAAATAAGCTAACAATGGCCAAACCTCACTGCCAGTGTGGAGAAATTCCCCTCAAAGGCCCCAAAAAGTGTTTGCTGCAGCTCCTTCTCACAGCTCTGGGAAGGGGACCCTTCTCAGCTGGAAACTGTGTCCTCAAGTGTAGGGTTCTGCACATACCTCCATGTCCTGGGATGGCACCGGCCTT
Organism: Acomys russatus; assembly: GCF_903995435.1. Classification (NCBI taxonomy): domain Eukaryota; kingdom Metazoa; phylum Chordata; class Mammalia; order Rodentia; family Muridae; genus Acomys; species Acomys russatus. The sequence continues at coordinate 14,938,363 of NC_067164.1, read as the reverse complement.
TGTGTCATGAGACAACATAGCCCTAAGTCAAAAGTAACTATAGGGAGAGGTGTGAGATGTGAAATACAAGACCTGGATCAGTGGCTCCTGGCTCCAAGCACGCCTGAGAAAACTCCCTCTTTACTTCCAACTTGGTTTCTACATCATTGTGTGATTAATAACAGGAAGAGTGGAAGAAGTATAGAATTTGCATTTCTGACTCTTTAAAAATCTACTCAGAAAGATGAGGCTACCATTACATTAAATGAGCTACTGATGCATTGTTCACTCCATATTTGGGGTTCCTCCTTCAAGAATTAGAACTGATTTTTGATACAAAGACAGAATTGAATCTTACTATCAAGGGAGGAAGTAATCCTAGATATTTACTCAAAGGTATATAGTAAGCACAAATGTAGCTGGATTTAGACACCTTCTACTAAGAGAAGTTGCGAATTGAATACATTTTTCATTGAACTTCTCATCAGTTGTGGCCAACAAAAATCAACCCCAGTTAAAGAGACATTACTGAAGAGTTACTGCCATATAAAGGAATAAGTTAGCACTGAGTACTTAAGAGGAGACACTGGAGGGACAGAGCACAGCACGATTCACAGACAAAAGGAATACAGGGTAGCCGGCTGTGATGGCGCACACCTTTAATCCCAGCACTCAGAAGACAGAGGCAGGCAGATCTTAATGAGTTTGAGGCCAGCCTGGTCTTCAATGCAAGTCTAGGACAGCCAAAACTACACAGAGAAACCCTATCTCAGAGGGAAAAAAGAAAGAAACAAAAAACCAAAAAGAATACATGGTGATAATAACTAAGCCACACACAAAAGTGGGTAAAGTCTACACTATTATGTAGGGAGGGAAAAAAATTGCTAACTAGTCCCATCCATGATTGTCTACTTTTCCTATCTGACCTTGGACAACTATTTAACTTACCTATGAAATCAGTGTGTTCTAAGCTAAATCAAAAAAAGGAATAAAAAATATTCACATGCCCAAACCTAGCTCATCTCAGATGCAAGTTTCTCTCTATCCTAAACCTAAGACTTTGAAACAACATCTTGTGTACACTTTTCCTTAGGATGGTGGACTGATTCAGCTTTGTACCCACTAAAATATTTTCCTTACAAAATTTATACTTCTATTTTTCCACTCAATTTGTCACTACTTGGAAGCCTCTTCAAAAGGCAGTCACTAATGCAGGCTCACTGAAGAGGATCTTCAGCTGACACTGTTGTTGTTGCTGTTGCTCCTGGTCAACCACTTTAAACAACGACACTTGCATTGGCTGGGGTGCTCAGTTAAGAAATATCACTTGACAAAAACATGTTAGTAAATAACACTGATAACTTATCTCCATTAATCCTCTGCACATTCCCAGACATCCACTCTCTACATCCTTGTGTGCTCAAGAAGGTTACACACACCACTTGAATCACATCTCCACCTACAGGAGACTTTACTTTGAGGCCCAAGTAGGGGGTGCTGGGATGGAGATGTGTGGGCATGAAGTCCATACTCTCCCCATTACGGCCTGCCTCCCTTTCCTTCTATCCCTAACGAGTTTATCGATGCAGAAAAGTCTTCCAAAACCCCTGCTCCATGTCTTAAAAACCAACCTTGCCATTAGCTTGAATTCCTCAAAACTAAGACATGCTAGAAATCTTAATAACACTTTTTTCTCTCTCCCTCTCTTTAGCGTACCCAAGGACAAACTACAACGGCCTTCTAATGAGTTCTAAGTTTTTTTTGGCACTGTTTGGAAGTGAGCCATTGTTGCTTAACTTTTCAACAAGCCATCCATTCTAGTGTTCTTAATTTACTTTCTTCTGACTTTAAATAGCCGGAGAAGTTGTCTACATACATTCCAGAGCTCAAATAACTAAGCCTATAAACTTGTCAGATTTTACTTTGAGGGTTAAAAATCTGTTTAATCATCAGATAAAATGCACTGAAACACACACACAAGTGGAGCCGGCCACTGTAACCAGTTGTTACTGACTCGCAAAAGACGTTTTTCTCCGGTGCATTGATCAACTTTCAGTGGATACAGAAAAGTCACCACAGTGAATCCAGGTAACACACCAACCTTCTAGGGTTGGTTGCACATGCCTAACCTTCAGCAATGGGCATGAGCTATTAAAAAAAAAAAAAAAAAGAGCAAGATCAACTGAGCACACACATGACCCAACCCTTGAGAGAATGAAACAGAGGATTACAGACTCACTCTAGATAACACCCAGTAAAACATGTGTCACCTAGACGGTTCTTCACAGTGTCATGTAAAGAACTTTTAAAAAGAAAAAAGGTCTGTGTTTTAAAAGAGCCATTGCAACCACGGTGATGTGCTCACCACTCTGCTACATGAACCCATCCTTAATCTCCCTCATGGGAAAGCCATGTCCGACAGCCGTTTGGAGGCACAACTGTCAACAACATATTCCCTCCCTATTGAAAACATGTATGCGTCTACATTACAAATGCTTGCAAATGGAGCTACGTGCTATGGTCCAGAATGTCTGGGGGTGGGGTGGGGGGAGACTTTTCTTGTCGACATCAAATGCTGCTGTGCCAGTTCAAAAGTCAGGCGGTGAGCTAATAAATTGAAACCCTCGGATGACATTCTGTCAAAACATCTGCAGACGTTTGTTTTGCTGCCGCAGTTCAGCTGAAAGCAGCTCCTACTGAGATACAGCAAATCCTGGCTTAAGTTGTTCTTAAAGATATCTTTCTCTGTAGCTCTGGGTCCTAAATGGTTCCTCAATTGTCCCTCATGCAAAGTGAGTGGCAAAAGATCGCTGCATGGTTCAGTGATGAAGTCTAACAGCGAGGGCATCACAGGGCTTCTTCATCAAATGAGTACTATCAGTTGAAAATATCAGCTATCTAACCTCAGAAGAATCTCTGTAAATCTCTGTTCTTAGACTTTAAACTTGAAAGACCCTTGTGGGTTTTTGTTTTTGTTTTTGTTTTTGTTTTTGTTTTTGTTTTTGTTTTTTTCAGTTAAAAACAAATAGCTCTACATTTACTTTATTGTAAAAATCTGTCTTTGAATACCCAAATGAAAGAGACACTTCAGGTTAATCTGTCAAGAGCCCCTATCCAAGAGCGGCTGGAGCCACATCTGCAAAGGCAGGCTTCCACCTCAGTTGGAGAAGGTCAACCTTGGTGTTGGCACCGTGGATTCACAGTGACCGCACCTCAGTCCAGCTCCGTGGTGACTAGGTCTCACGCATTCCTTTCAGTTTCTTGTCATAATCAGGGTAATGATCATTCAATATCGCCTTTCTATTTTTCTGCTTTGCTTGGAAACACAACTCAAACCAAAGTACGTTTCCAGTTCAAACAGTTCACTGCCTTCTCACCCTAGGTAAGACTTGAGAGGTATCTTGGCTGAGTCAGCTCCATCTAAAGCAGTGCTGTTTGCCTGGGTTGTAGATTTGATACTAATGAACACGGAAAGGACAAAAACACAAAGAATTCTGTGGGAAAGGGAGGAACCTAGAAAAGTCAGCCAAATTTCCAGTCTCAAGATAGTCATTGTTTGGCTTGATAATTTTATAAATTCCAAGAAAATCAAAAATATTATTATTTAATATATTTGGCTTATCCAAAGCCCTTCAATTCCATGGATGAATAAGAGATGACGATGGGCCTTTTAGGTGAACTCATATATTCTTAATGATTATTGTGTGAAAAAAAAAAAAACTGTGCCCACACTAAAATGCTCTGAGATCAAGGGCTTTATATTTCAAAAAGGGAAAGCCCACATGTCTGAATCTAATTACAACTGTGTTTTAATTTACTTATTCTTCTAACAGACATGTAATAAACACTCATTAATTGCCGATCCCTTTTGCACTGTCCCATAGCAAAATAATATTGCCAGATTTATTTTACTCAACGCACTTGGAAAGGCTACATGTGTGGGTCCCAGTATGCTGGAGCTCAGAGCATGAAAAAAGGGCAAGGAGTTTATGGGCATATCCTGGGATAAGTTGTGAATGGCCTCATATAGTTTGGTAAGACATTTAGAATGTATCCTGCATTACCAAGAAGGAACTATTGAGGGTTTCAAGCAGGAGGGTGAAAAACTTGGATAAGTGTTTTATCTAGTTTATCTACACAGATAGATAAGTAGATCTATATAAATGATTGATAGATATAGACAGATGATAGATAGATAGACAGATGATAGATAGATAGATAGATAGATGATATAGAAATATATTACATAAAAGTAGAAAGGGGTCTAGTTGGAAGGAAGAAATTTAGAGAGTGGAGACGAGCAACAAAGGAAGGTGACGGAGGAGATATGAACTAAGTACAGTGACACGTTTTAGAAAAGGGCATAATAAAAACCTACTGTTTCATACACCGGCTGAAGATGTTAATTAAATATAAAGGATGTCTGTTTTAGAAATTTGCCCTAGGCCGTGCCACACTAGACATGGCAGAGGAGAGATACTCAGAGGTCCTTGCCACAGCGAGTGCACCTGGGAAGCTGCGGTCTGCACTGGCATCCACCTTCTCACGATGCCCTGTTCTTGGCACCTCAGCAACTTTGTTTTCTCAGCTGCACACATCTCGAGAGCTTTGCTGCTCTCTCCCAACTGCTCGCGTGCTTCCAAAGCGTTCTTAGCATTCTTTGACAGCTGTGTCACAGATGCACCAGACAGCATCTGAGAAGGCTGCTTCCGCAGATACCTTCACCCACTGAACGGGGAAAGCAAGTCTAAATCAAGCACTTCTTGCCACATCCTGATGAGTGGCAATGCTGCTCCTGGGAGGGGCCTGGAAAAGAATCCAGAGAGCACAGAGACCCATACCCTCCGCGCTCACTCTGCATTCATGGCTACTCATCCTCAATTACAGACTGAAGTATCTTACATTTTCCAGATACCAAAGGCAACAACGTCTAAGACAAGCAATTACCCAAATAGCACCCCTGTCGTGTTACCTACCCAGGCTTAATGATCTGATTTTTCTAGAAATAAATAAAAATACAGATTTCCAAAGATCTGACTCTCAAAGGGAGGATAGTCAAAAGTCAATATTGTTACACAGAAAAATTGGTTCGTGGGTGAAGTCATGAAATAATGTATATTGGAAACCCCTGGAGCGAAGTCTCTCTAATGAGTTTCTTACGATTAAAACTGAATTTAGCACACATTTTTTTTTTCTCTCTTAAATAATGAAACATAAGCCATCACTTTAAGTAACTGCTGCTCCTTTAACATTTACTGAAACATTTCACAACTAATTTACAAGCCATTTTCTCAAATCTTCAGGCCTGCTTGCCTTTCCTGCTGGGTATTAAATAGCTTGTTAACTATTTATAAAGGAGGAAGGGAAACTAGGATCTGGAGGTCACTTTGAAAGTTAAAGGACCTGCCCCCAAAGCATGCCCAGCTCCTGGTGGAATTAACCAGGGCCAAGCATGAGCCACGGTAAGCAACATACCACCTATAAGAAGTACTTTCCTATTGTCACTGCCATTCAGAATATACACGGGGGGGGGGGGGGATCTTTTTATCTTTTTTTTTTTTTTTTTTCAGATAGCAGTGAGTATCACCATGATTGATAAAGGCCTAGGGAGAAAATATTATCTAAAGGAAAAATAATAGTTGTTGTTAGTATCTGTAAGCCATGAATGGTAGTGGCATTTAGTTCCATTCCAAGTTCTCTGATTTTTTATTTTATTTTATTTTATTTTTTGGCCATTTAATAATGCGAGGTGCCATAATTATTCCCATTGTACAGCTAGGGAAACTGAGGCATGCATGGGTGGAGACGCTTAGGAACCTACGTAAGATCAAAATAGCTGGGAAGTTGCAGAGCCACCAACTAAAAGCAGGCCATCTGACTCAGAGCCGCTAGCCCTAATCACCCTGGCTGGCGGACTGACACTAGAGGTAAAGGCCTGAAAGAGACAGAGGAGCGGCAACAGGAAACACGGGAAGGAATGGCTCACACTTTCAAAGGATCATCCAATCCACCGCAGGGAACCTACTGTGAGTTAGGCAAGGGTCCCAGCACTGGCAGAAAGAACAACACAGAAACAAACAGTACACAGTCCCTTCTCATCTCCTTGCTTAATTCAGTCGTCAGCCAGCTCCTTCATAAATCGTTCCTCAGGCCAGATCACTAAAGTTTTACTGGTCATATGGCACTGTAACTCAGTCTGCATGTGACTTCCCTACCCCCACCCCCACCCCCACCCCCCAGATTGTAGGTTTCCTGACGGGAGCTGCTACTGCCCCTTTCCCAAGCACCTGGATTCCAGTACAGTACGCCTGGATACATTGCCATCCCTCAGCAAATGCTTGATGAAGGCAAGAACAGATCACACACACTCACACACACACACACACACACACACACACACACACACACACACAGGCACACGGGCACATAAAGCACCCGGCTCTAAGACTCAAAAGCAGTACAGGTAAAGGTGGGGAAAGGTTGAAGACTCCCTCCAGTCTACTCTAGAGTTCTAATTTACAATTTTCAACATGTATCACACTAGCATTCTCTTTGGCCAAAACTGTACAAGTTAGTGTTTTATCACACTTATAGGATGCAACATTTTGTTCATATTGCATTTTCTTGTTTCTCCTCTCAGCTAAGAGGCTAAAGACATGCAACCCATGGCTGCCAAAGAGGTCCTTGCCACTCAGTCTGAAGCATGTCCTCTGAAGTAGCTCCACCTAAAACTGAAGGTTTACGAAGGCCACTTGCCAAGAGTTACACAGCTCGTAAGGGACAAACCTGGGACACACGCTCCAAAATCTCATATGGGTGACAAGTGGTTGTTGCTGTGTTGTGTTGTTTTTTTCACTCTAATCCAAATCCAAGCTCTACCCCCTACTACCTGCTTGTCCTTGGGGGAAATCATTTAACTGACCCCAAGACTCATTTTTGTCATCTGCAAGGCACTTAAGTGACTGAGAACTCACAGTAATAAGGGTTAAATGAGAAATAAAAGTTGGGTGCCAATCGTGCAAAAGATATTTGACAAGTGTGTATTTGGGTTAGTTCATTAATTAGGGAACCATAATCACCCTATTTGTTAGCAACTGATTTAGATAATAAAATGTGTTTTAAACACTGTATGAAAAAGGGCAACTGCTGGAATTTTATGTCTTGGTATAGAAGTTCTACATCCACATAATTAAGGTACAAGTGAAACTAAGATATTATTATGAATGCAAATGGATATAGATGAACATTTCTCTAGGGTAACTCTTAATATTCTTGTTTAATAAATAGGGACACTAAGGGCAAGGCAGGACGAACAGCACACACCCCTAATCTTAGCACTCAGGTGGTTGTGGCAGGAAGATACATGAGCTGGAAAACCACCTATGCTACTTACCAAACCTGGTCTCAGGAGCACCTGCTACCCTTCCACGGGACCTGAGCTCAGTCCCCAGCATGCATGGCAGGCTCACAACCATCCAGAACACAATTCCATGAGGCCACAGTTCCAATAGCCTCCTCTGGTCTCCCTGAGGACCCACATAAAGGTGGCATACACACACACAAAATAAATGAATAAAAAAAGGAAATCCTTTGTCTTAAACTAAACTAAAATAGTAGACATTAAAGTGCAAAGCAAAACAAAAACAAAAACACCTTGCCTAAGACAGAATCAGCCATTGGTTATCTAAAACCAAATGACTGAATGAGAGCAGGATACAAATGCTTGCTTGCACACTAAGCATATTTCTAAGCATTTTCTTTAATAGCTAATTTTTCACTGTGCTAATGGATACTCATAACACTGATAAACCATTATTTCTGGGTATGTCTATGCAGATATTTTCAGAAGAAATTAGCACTTGGATAAGCAAACAGGAAAGTCACTCAACCAACCCATTGAAGTACCAAATAGAGCAAAAAAGAGAGAAAAATGTGAACTGGCTCTCTGTTCAAGCTACAGCAGTCATCCCTTCCTGCCTCCAAGCACCAGAACTCCTGGTTTCTGGCCTTTCAGCCCAAGGGCTCGCACCATCCTCACCAGCACTCCCTAGAGTCTCAGGCCTTAGGAGCAGGCTGGAGCAGACTGTTGGCTTTCGTGAGCTCTACTGTGGCTTGTACACAGAAGAAAATGGGGCCTCCTGATCTCCACAATTTTCATGACGCACACATGCGCGTACATACACGTACATACACACACACACACACACACACACACACACACACACACACACACACACACACACCCTGTGAGTTCTGTACCCTGGCTAACACAACTTCCTATTTAAAAGCATCCCTACCTGGGAGAGCTAACATCTGGGGACCTAACTTAAGATGTAGGTTCAGAGACATCTATGAATCAAGGCAAAGTCTGGTCATTGATGGAACGGGAACAGAACAAGTTTTCCCGTATGCCTGCCATGGTTTCAATTAGACAAGACAGAAATAGATGCAGTCTTAGGAGACGCTCAAAAGATGCCAATGGAACTGAATCTGGAGCCCTCCAGAAAAATCTGGAATGCTCACAATGCAGGAACATGTTGATGTCCTTCTCCTTGTAGGTACTAAATATACAAAAGAAAGAGAGCGGGAAAGGAGGAGAGAAAAATGAAGATTAAAAACACTCGCCTCGAATGCTCTCGCTGTGATTCTGTTGATAAAGAACTGTGAGACTTCTGACCAACACAATCCTGTGATTTCAATGCTGGTTTACAATGTTAAACTACGGCTTCCTGTTTTATTCTTTCTCCTGATAATAACAGAAGTGAAATGGGAGCCAGCAAAATGGTTCAGAGGCCCTACAGCCCGATGGCCTGAGTTCGATCCCTAGAGCCCAAGGTAGAAAGAAAGAACTGAATCCCCAGTTGTCCTCTGACCTCCACAACCATATGTAAGCACACACACACACACACACACACGCACACGCACACGCACACGCACACACACACACACACACACACACACACAGGCACACACAGGCAAATGCATGCATGCCCATGAGCACACACCAAAAAAAAAAAACTACACAAAAAATAAATAAAATAAAAATATGATAATCATTTTTAAAAGTGAAATGGAATGATCACCAAACTACATCTTTTTCAGGCATATTAAGAGAGGTACTTTCCAAGAACTGGTCCATGGGATGTAGGCCAGAGCACACAAAACGCCCTTAAGAAAAGCAATTCTAAAACCATAGTGGGCATACAACATTCCTGTGACATGAACCTTGCAACTGTGTAAATGCCATTTGAACTACGGTTTCTATTAACAACCAAGTCAATGGCTTTTCTCCACTGCAGAGAAGCAGGACATGCAGAACTGACCTCCCTCGGCTACTACAGCCCTTGTCCCCCACCTTCTGCTGGGTCCTCAGACTCATATCTGCAGTGTCCCCTCCCCTCCATGAGCCTTGTGACTGCAGATCACTACAACACTCACAGGCAAAAAGAAGGCCGAGGCAAGTAAAGTCTGGTAGAAATTACTGCAGAGAGGGAAAAGGGTGACCTAGTCTGGTTTTCATGCTTTTCTTTCATGACAGATGGTAAGCGCCATTTATTATATGATGTATTGCAAACATCAAAAAATGATTACTACGAAGAGTGGCAAAGTTTCAGGAAACATGATGGAGCTTGAAGAAACAATCTGTCTAAAATCCATTTACCAAAATCTATGCTTGAGTGGAATATAAGTTTCTCTTTTTCAAATGCCCTACTCAGGCCTAACATAGCGTTATCTTCTTCTCCTGTACGGTTCCTGAGTTCTGATATTATTAGTGTTATCTAAGAGTTATACCCTGACAGAGAAAAGAGTTGCTTCTCAAGGTCACCACCTTGTGTGTAGCCTGTCTCAAAACAGGGTAGGGCCACCAGCCTGTCCTGTTGCAGGATGAAAACCTGATTAACTGTCACAGCCAGTGTGCACACTTGCTGTTTCACCTCTGTGGCCCCTGGTATCACATTATTCACTCTGTCCACCTGCTTAGGCCAGCCTAAACATCCGCAGGGGCAGTTAGGCCCAATAGCTATGCCACATTCAAGCCTGAGTGTGTGCCACCCAGAGTCTCAGAGTGCAGGAGGTGGGCAAACAATCAGCTGGTGAAGACGACAGGAAGAATGAGGGCAAGGCAACCCACGAGGCTCAAGGCTCAAAGGCTGAGTTCCCTGAATTCCCTTCACAATGAAGTCCACTGCCTTGCATTTTTAAAGGTCATTTTTCTCACTAATAAGGAGTATCTGTTTCCTACAAATGTGATGAAGCAGAGATAACTCCATCATAACCAAACAGAAAAACCAGAGTCACCGAATTTTAGAACTGGAAAGAGCACTGGGAAATAATACAGAAATATATCACTGCAAACAAGAAAATAGGTCGAGACTCTAAAGGGTTTCTCCAAGCTCAGCCAAGATTAAAAAATAATAATAATAATTGTCATCATCATCCTCAGGACATTCACCTTCTTAACACTACAACATCCTTTATCAGTTTAAGTTGCTTGTTTCCAGAGTTTTTAAGTGTATCTTTTACAGGGCAATGAGATGGATCAGTGGGTAAAGGCACTGGCTTCTTCAACCAGAGTTCAACCCCTAGGGACACACATGGTGAAAGGACAGAACCAACAAGCTGTCTTCTTATCTGCACATGCATTCCATGGCATGTATACCCACATGGACATAGACAGACGGACAGACACACAAACACACACACAAACACACACACTATACATACATATGTTTTTCTATTTTTTTTTTTTTTTACTATTTCTTTTGTAACACTGAAAACATATTAATTCCAAGTCCCAAGCACCGCCCCGGTTTCTCTCTAAGCCTCCATCACATCTCTATAGCCATCAGCATCATAGCCCTTTCACATCTCTATAGCCATCATCAGCATCATTCCGTCTCAAAGCTGAGATAAAATAGCCACATCTTGCTGAGCGGTATCATCGTCAATACAAGCCAAGCACCGAGGACCAAATACAGAAAGCAGAACCGGGACTGCACCCAACTTTGCGCTAAGTGCTACTCATTTCCGCACAGCACCTGTCTCCAGTACCTGATTTCCTACACTCTAGACAACAGGGAGGCTGGTCAAAGCCAGCTGGCTGAAGTCATGTATCCTCCTGCCACATTTTGCCCTGTGGATAGCAAAAATAACGAAGCCTTTAAATGAGCTAATTCAACAGCTCATTCAAAAACAAAACCAAAACAAACCAAAAAAAAAAAAAATGATGCTATTTGATGGACAGCTAGAAGCATGAGACATCTTACCTCAAAAATAGGCTGAGAACACACATAATAAAATATGCTACTGTTTCCCTTGTGTTGAATAGAACCAAAGACATTTTAAAAAGCAAATGAATTTCCAGTGTAAAAAAGAAAAATAACACAAAGCTAAAGCTAAAAAACTGAGACAAAACTGGCCACTGACTTGCGACGCAGGATGGATGAAAACTAGGTATCAACTCTTAAGCAAATCTACTCTACACAAATCGGGGACTGTGAGGCTCACCTATGATGGAGTCTGGGCTGTTTTCTACTGACACCTCTAGGGTGGCGATGGCCCAAACATCCAACTGCGAACAGACATTTTCCAAGGTACCAAGCTCTCTTAGGAAATACCCAGTCTCTTCTCTTACACCATTTTCACCTTTACCCAAAAAGCCACATAAGTTACTCCAAAAAAGTGTGTGATTCACATCTGACCCTATGTGCGAATTTGGTGACACAAAATTCTCATGAGGTTGCTAAATGCAAGTCTTGGTGCGTTGATATAAGTCAGAAAACACCACGAAGACCCAAACTCACTCCCTCTGGATGCAACCTTCCACTGAGACGCATACATCGAGGCGTGTTGTGATTTCTGTGTCCTACTGCCTCCTCTCTCTACCCCACGACACTTTTGGATGCCGAGAATCAAATCAGCATGTGTAGGTTTCCATGCTTAGCAGTAGCATTTATAATACAAAATGCTCTATTGATGGCCAAAGTAGGACTATTAGGTTGATAAGTGTTCTCCTGGAGTGAGCCAATTCGTGCATCACACCAGTACTTTACTATCCAGCGAAGAGTATACTTCAAACAGCAGCAATAATTAACATTTACAGAGTTGTTCACACTTCACAGAATGCTATTAAATATGTGGCCTCCTACGACACTCACCAAGCCCACCAGGACAGAGGATGAGAATGGAAACAGAGTGTTAACATTTGCCATAGTACCAATAAGTACCACTAAGTTCTTTACCAAGAACTTGACCCAAGGTCTTCTGATTATAAATACTGTAGATTTTTTTACTTCCATGGTCCTTATCTTCTTGTATCGGTCGGAAAGATTATTTTTTGTCAAAGTATATTTGCATGTACCTATAGGTGTGTATGTATTTATATATGTATTTATATATCAAATGAGAAATGTGAGAACAAAAGCAACCACATGCTAGAAAGTGAAGGGCGGGCAGTCTTAGCAGTGAACGTGTGATATGTAGAATAGACCCTTTTCCAGAGAGGACACAAGGAACTACATGAGCAGTTCAGTGTTCTAGGATCGTAATGCCATTGGCAAGCAGAAAGGCTTGGAGAAGCCAGGTCCTTCCCTGCAGCTCGTGGCTGCCAGCACAAGAGTTGTACCAGCAAGCCCCTGGGCAGGGCACAGTTAATGCCGATTCTTCAAGGACTCTGTCCCACAGCCAAGCCTCTGGCTGGGTTTTACAAGGCCTTCTTTGTCTTGGGCCCCCCCTCCCAATACATGGGAAACCTCAGAATGTCTCTCGCTACCAAGTGCAGCTAAGCCGAGCCACTTGGGCTTGTTGGCGCTAACTGTGGCCGGTCGGTGAAGCCGAGACTTATCTCCAATGCCCCTCAGTCCTGCAGACAGCCTATACTTTGTAAGAACCTGTCTTTATCTCTAGCAAATGGGTATGAGATCTTTGCCCCTAGTAATACTTTAAAACCAGATGAGAACCACAGAGGGAATGTCTCACTCTCTGCACTGTTTTCTATCGTCAGTAAGAAAAACCGCGGTCTGTAAAGCAGGAGAGCCACAGGGGCTTAATGCTTCTCTCTTCCAATTTTCAGTGTGAAATAATGCAGAGCTGCTTATGATGATCAACTCTAAAAAGTCCCAAACACATTTTTCCAAACCATAAGGAAACCGTTTTTTTTTCCAAATGAGAAAATATAAAAGAGATACCACATATCATCAGCAATGAGAGTCAAATCAAACCTGCCTCTCACAATCACCTTTTTAATATTTATGGTATTATGGTTTAGAGTAATATAACTGATGGTAACTAACGGCCCCCCAGACATAGCGTACATGTGGCTCTGAGTAAGAGGAACCCCGAAGGACCAGAACATCCCCATCTCACATTCTCTCTGCCTCTAAGGTAACAAAATCAGACTTTCAGGCTGATAGTTGACTGATCTTTTACGCATGAGATGCATCAGATTCTAATTACTTCTGCTGCAGTGTACTTCATGTACACTGACATGCAGGTGAGTCCACAGAGCAAGGCACAAACGGTAACTATAGTAACATTGAGGTTAAGAGGTGGAGGGAGACTTCCAGTCTCCTTCACTTACTCTCCATCACACCAGTTTTCCTCCGTACGGTAACGGTAAGAAACATGGAAATAAAAACACACTAAGGTTTTATTTGAGTGAAATAAAGAGATAAACGGGCAGAAACAAATTTAAAAGACCTGGAGACATCAAAGGCCCTGAGAAGGACCACCAAGTGGCTCAATACTATTGGAACGGAGGCTGGGCAGATGCTATGATGGGTGACCATGCTTCCACCTCAAGTAAGTAACCTCACTGGAGCATCCTCCAAGTGGGCAGAAAGGAGGGTCGGCAAACAGCTTCGTCAATTTTGAAGATTTATGGGAAGGAAGGACTTAGGACTGTCTCTTATCTTTGGAAAATCCAACTTAAACCCCCTAAAAAGTCTCTCAGGGAGGTCTTAAGAATGATCTGTATTTCTGAAAGCAGACAGACAGCCAATCGAGAACCACGGAGCAAATGCTGAGGACTTGCAGCGCCAGGGTCGGGCCTCACTCCTTAGAACCAGAGGAAGTCATTCACCTTACTGTCAAGAAGTAGAGTTCCCATTTAAAACTCTAAGTCCGCTCTTGCTGCCCTGATTCTTCCAACCTCCAACCTCAGACCTTTATCTCCAACCTGTGGAGACACGAGTGCTGGTCCCCGCCGCTATCACTGAAATCACTAGCCCAGTCTACCCCAGCTAAATGCTCAGTGTCTGAACAAGCATGCCTTACTCTTTCAGCAAGCCTAAAAGCTTTAATTTACAGAAAGACATTTACGTGGCCTCAGGAAAGGAGTAAATTGTACGTAATTTATTTAGTGGAATGAAACTGAATTTATGACAGAGGTTTAAAAAAAAGACTTTTAAGAGAAAAACCTGGCAATCTGTCCTATTTTAAATTAAATATATTCTCCACGTAATAGTTCTAAACATCCTGGGTACCACTTGTTACTTACCTTTCACTGGCAGAAGAAAGCCAACTATTTTTCAAAGCAGCAAGCTTGCCAGTTCGCTAAGGGCTGACCTGTCTTTACACCCTCATTCTCTACAGTTCGTGGCGAAGTTTCCCTCACAGCCATTTCCAGGTGCCCCTCCTTAAACTAAGCCAGCCTGCCTTTGATTGAACATGTGTCCAGGAATGCTCTCCAACAGGCACACTCGCAAGTTTACTGTGAAAGAAGTGACACTAACCACCTGACACCATACAAATATTTCAAACATGCTTTCTCTCCTTCAGGGCCAGCTGTAACGATACATTTCTTTCCCCAGCCAGGTCTAAACCAACTTCAAAAAAAAAAAAAAAAAAAAACAGACAAACATGAACTAACATTAACCCATGATCTAATGTAATGAGTAGAACATCTCCAGTCGCCTGGATTCCAAGCCAAGGGAAATACAATGAACAGGCAATTCCACAAAGGTGAACCCCACACCTGTTAGTTAGTGGGAATCTGCCCACAGCAGCACAGCAGCCTTGCAGGGGAAGAAAACTCTCCTAACCCAGGAGACCAGCTTCTCCCTGAACTGCATAGAAATACAGCTGCTCAATTTACCTATTGTTTTGGATTGTTCCATCTCCTTTCTTTCAGGAAGATATAATTTATTTCTGGTTTAAGGAAGGCTAGGCATAGAAACTACATCTGGGCATCTTTTACAAGTTAAATTCCTCTTGAGTCCACTGAGTAAGTAATGAGCCTCGCTTTTTTTCCTTGCAATCTTATTATCGTGTGCAGTAATAAGTGATTGTATAACAATTGCCTCAGCATCCAGTGATGCCCTGAAGGTTTACCCTTCCTACTGACCATCAGCAAAATGGCAGCTTACCAAGGGAATAGTTTCACTAAGTGTGCACAGACCAAGTGACACCAGTATGTCAGCAGCACAGGGTCTGTCCTGGACATTCAGAACACTGAAATGGAAAAGAAAAGTTAGCCCAATGAGCCATCTAATTGACCCTAAGGACCAACCCATGAACTGACTTTACACAAGGGCATCTTCATATGACACCAATAGACTATGGACTTAAGACGCCAGCTCAGTGAATGATAGGGAGTTTGACTGGTGTTTAGCAGTTAAGGACAAGGTTTATGGTACACAAAGCCCTTTAGATTGCATTCTGGATTTTATGTTGGTAACACCTATGAGTCTCCTAAGTAAATGATTGTTTCTAAGTCATTGTCTTACAAATTAGGTGAGTAGGAAAACACACACACACACACACACACACACACACACACACACACACACACACACACCTTGGGATCACAGTTATTCCATCATTGTTTTCTCTTGACTCTTTGAAAGTCTCTTGTTTCTCTCCGATTTGCCTAACCAATTTACAACTTAGTTTGTATTATTTCAGTTTATATAATAAGTACATCACCTTGAATATTTCTGATCATGAGATAGAATAAAATTAAGTAATATTAAGATTGATTTTAGACCTTTTGCAAAGTATTGGTTCAATGCAATATAAAGACAACTGTACTGCATCATCTAAAAAGGCCAAGAAGCATCCCACTTTTAACTAACTAGTTGAGTATCAACTTGAGTAAACAACCAGGAAATTTTAAGTCCTATGCCATCCAAATAAAAACAATCTAAAGTCTATATGTTTAACGTAACTCATA
Organism: Acomys russatus; assembly: GCF_903995435.1. Classification (NCBI taxonomy): domain Eukaryota; kingdom Metazoa; phylum Chordata; class Mammalia; order Rodentia; family Muridae; genus Acomys; species Acomys russatus. The sequence continues at coordinate 14,922,213 of NC_067164.1, read as the reverse complement.
CAAAGTAATGAAAAATTAAACCTTGCATCAGAGAAATAATATAAACAACTCATGCTTTGCTGCAGATAGATGCAGGAAGTCTATGAGAACTCTGAAGCTGTGTCCTCAATGGCATTAGCCCAAACTTGGTTATGGACAACCACCATGAGGACCATACCAAATATGAGCTTTAAATAGCATTTTAATCCTATCTTTGCCTCTGTTCCTTTTCAACTAGTCTTCTGTGATACAATAAATCTGAAACTACATGTGCTTACCAAAAATACTCATCCGAATATACCTGTTAAGTCATGTGTCATAGTTTCAGGCATAGTTTAATAGTGGTATTGAGAATACCACTAATTAGTCAAAGAGGAGGTAAATTATGTATAATACAGCTCTCTTTGAGTCATGAAAAAGTTCCTTATTCCCTGTAAAATCCAAGTTCTCGCTGTTGAACCCATTAGCTCCATTTACTCAGCTAGCCTGATGTTCCTTACAAAATGCCTGTGTTCTTTTGGCATGGCATTAATCGTAGGTCGTTAAATTTAGATGCTTGATTCAACTTTGACCAAATGTTATGTGGAGCTTCTACTTGTGTGTAAACTGGTGTTACTTAGTTTGTAACTTCTACCCGATTCTTTTCATTTTCCACACTTCAACATGTAGTGCCACCAACAATACCAACCTCGTCCCCTAGTGTACACACAAAATCACAGGGTCGATGAGGAGGCTTTCAAACACTTCCTAAGGTTTACGTTTTCCCCAAAGATTTTCCACAGAGTCAAATAAGCCAAGGACTTCAGCTCCTCTCCCACATATTACGCCAAATCACCTGATTAATTTGCATACTATGAGAAATCTAACCCCAGTTCCTTCCTGAGGGGACCCTCACAATTTCCCTTGAGATACCGAAGACCTAGATGCCCAGTCATATGTGATGAAGCAATTACAGAAGGGATTTTATTCATTAAACATTAATCTCCTGGTCATGCAGACTACCCAGAAGATCCCCCATTCACTTTTGCACTGAGAATTCACTGGAAACAAATTCATTTAAGTCTCCAGAGGTCTTTCCCTTCACAAACGCGGTGGGCCATTCTCGAGCCTTCCATCCCTTGACCTCTATGCTTCAGTTAGCACTGTTGAAATTCTCTCCTCGCATGGTTTCCCTGGGTGTTCTCTGTGTTCTTCTACAGCCTCTTTGTCTCATTTGCTGACTACTCTTTTTGTTTGCCTCCACCCCCTTGGCTGCCAATGGCTCCTAAGGTTCAACACTTGGCTTTCGGCATTTTTTCTCCCTCAGTATTCACCAAAAGCAAAATACATCCTAACCTAGTCTTACGCGGGCTTCTCAAAAATATGTGAACAAGTCTGAACATCTCTAACTGTGATCCTATCTGCAATTCCTAGCTGGTCACCTGAGCTCTGACCCATGATGTCTCAACATCAAGAGGTCAAAAACTGAGCTCATTTTTTTCCCAGCCCTGTAGACATTCCCAACATTCTACTCTAAACTCTCATTATTTTGTAAGAACATCACTCTAGGTGAGAGAAGCATGGGAGAACGGGGAAATAGAAGGATCCAGAGGGTCCTAGAAACCTACAAGAAGAACATTATGACGGGTGGATCTGGGCCCAGGGGTCCCGCTCAAACTATGGCACCAGCCAAGGACAATACGTGCAGTAAACTTCGAACCCCTACCCAGATCTAGCCAATGCACAGGACATTCTCCACAGTTGAATGGAGAGTGGGGTCTGACTTTCACACGAACTCTGTGCCCCATATTTGACCATGTCCGCTGGATGGGGAGACCTGGTGGCACTCAGAGGAAGGATAGCAGGCTACCAAGAAGAGACTTGATACCCTATGAGCATATACAGGGGGAAGAGGACCCCCTCAGTCACAGTCATAGAGGAAGAGAGTAAGGGGAAAATGGGAGGGAGGGAGGAATGGGAGGATACAAAGGATGGGATAACAATTGAGATGTAATATGAATAAACTAATAAAACATATTTTTAGAAAAAGAACATCACCAAAAAACAAAACAAAACAAAAGCAGCCACATCTGACTCTACTACTCCAGCCTATTATAGCCATAGCTATCTGAGCAATGGTCAACATCTATCCTTCTCAGCACACTGCACAGCCTTAATAACCTAAGGCTCTGTCCTACTGTCTGTGGCATCAAATCAATACTCAAATTCAGTATAACTTTCCAAGATCATGGAAATTCTCTGTTGATCAACCCAGTGTGCTTGGGCAAACATTAACATGTGACTTGCTTACTATTGTTTCCAAACTCGACCTCACATACACTTTTCTTCCCACTTGAAATGCCATTAAAATGCCACCGACATCACTCTGACCATCCAGGTTTCTCTTCCTCAGCCTGGTGAATACTCAGATCAGTCTCCACCAGCTCTGTATCTTTAGCATAACTCCTTTCACCACCCAGTACTCACACTGTCAGTGCACAAGGGGTTTTCCTCTAGTCACCGTAAATTACCTTGCAAATGTTATCAACTTGATATAAACATTCAACTTCTCTGATACACTACAGAACTCTCTAGAGTCAAAGAACCTCCTATGTTTTGGTTCTTGTATAAGAACATGTCGGGTATTATGGTACTAGATGCAGCACAATACCAGCAGAGAGCCACTAGTTAACATAACAGATCAATGTTATAATTTCCTCTGTTCTGAGTCCTACTTTTTTCTAAATACTACACGTGTAAAACATATTTCAACCAATAGTTAGAACAGGATCTCCCTCTCTTCAATTAAAAAGAAAAAAAAAAGGTCCACATTATTCTGTGGTGGGTCTTTCCTTTCTTTAAATGAACTTCATCTCCTTTCTTGTGTTTTCCTTGGTAGCTTGTCCACCTGCTGGAAGGACAGAGAATAAGTCTTACCTAACCTAATGACTTACTCCTTGGCTCAGCAACCTGCTTTGCTCAATGTAATTCCCAGAGGTAAAAACAAAGCTCATTCCCAAAGTCAGCCAGAGCCTTGGGCTCTCTGATGTTCCCAAAGACTGACAACCTGGAATATGATTCCACCAGCTATCCTGCAGGCCAGGGAGCTGCTTGCATTTGACTAAGAGGCTGAGAGCCACGCATGTTGCGATGCCAAGAGAAAAAACAGATATTCTGGGTTTTTCTAACTTGTGGGAGCGGAGCAAGAATGGTACATATCATATCCACATTTTTAAAGTGGATAAGTACATGGACTACACAAAACCCTCACATAGGACACTGCCCTGATGGCTCAAGACACCTTCCAGAGACCCTCTGAAGATAACCACTATATTTTCCCTCTGACACCTTGTTTTCAGGCTAAATCCAAACTCTTCAGGACTTGTAATCTCTATTTTAAAGAAAAGGACTCTGACATTTTTCAGAGCTTCTCTCTTCAAGAAAAGCACTTGGAAGACATAGACCTGAAGGGTCTAACCTAGGTCTTCTACCATCATTACGAAGAATGAGACTCTGGGAAGATAAAATCAAGTCAAGAAAGGGTCATGCAGCATGTGTATAACTCCAGGTGTTCTGACACTATGTCCCAGAATGGAAAGAAAGGACTGCATGTTACTAAGCAGCTGGTAGGTACTAGAATTCAGATAGTATAAACAATTGATGGTGCATTTTAAAAGAGAGAAAATCAGGTGTGAGAGCCAAGCAATATGAGTCATTTATTCATATTGAATCTCTTTGCTAGGTAGCCCAGGCTGGCCTCAAACTCATGATTCTCCCGTCTCGGAACCCTCAGATTAGAGTTGTGGATATACACCACCACACCTAGCTTCATGCCAAATCTTTATGAAACCCAGTTAATACAAAATACTTTGTTTTTACTCATACTCCAGGGTAGGCTTCAGAGAGAAAAGTGTGTGTGTGTGTGTGTGTGTGTGTGAACATTCAGAGCAAAAAGTATCATTATTCTGCTTCATCTGTGTGGATAATCATTATTGGAGTGCAACCAAAACTACCAGAACTAAAACTTTGAAATGCGAATTTCTGAGAGAAACCCAGGAAAAGCCCATCAATGAGTCTTTTATATCAATGGGCAGAAAGTATGAACATGGTACTATGAATATTTTTTATGAAGGTCAACTTATGATTTAAAACACAAAGGCCATACTGTACACTGAAGCTACAAATACAATACAGCCAAGGGCAGAACGTGAAAGGTCAACGGCCAGTTGGTATTAGTAATGGAAACACAATTTCATAAATGAAAGACGCAACAACACCCAGAGTGTCTCAAAGAAAGATGGTTGATATTATCACAATGTGTACAGACTGTCCTCGTAGTTTCCAAACTGTAAGATGTAGAAACACTGTTTTTACTAGGTTTTCTGAAAATGTGTAATTCTGCCTCCTGTAAGTTGGTTTTAATTTTCATACTAAGGATCCTTTCAGATACTCCCTTCTGTTCCTTTATTTCTAGGGTGAACTGGGCCATGGCTTTATATACCGTACACTGGCAGCCTGTTGTGATACGTACTGGTAAGTTGCCTAGAAATACCATCCTAGGACAGAGACATCTAATTAGAGGATTTTATCAACCCAGCCGATCTGCCCTCACACAACCCAGAGCAAGAGTGTGGACTCTGGTGTCTGTCTGAGAAGCCTGGCTCAAATCTTAGCTCTGCCATTCACTGAAGGCATGACCCCGAGAAGCTTCTGTTACCTAACCTCATCAAGAGCTAACTTAAAGAAACAATAAACTTCATGATAGTAATAAAAATAATGCTCACCTCACATCATTCTTATAAAGATTCAAATGGAGAATAAATTTTAGGATTAAAACCACAGTCCTTCTTACATAATAAATTCTGCCTAAATTTTAAGCACTAATAATACAGGTTAAGACACTACTTACATTTATGACGTTTGTAAGATAGAAATGAAATGAAAATATCAACAGTAGCCAAATTGTTATAAAGATGAACTGAGAGAATGTCAGTAGGAAAGACTGTTCAGTGGGACATCTACGCGCAAATGGAAGGCATTTTACTCTGTCTTACTTATATCGCTTTCTGAATTCTGTAACCAAGGATGACACATAATGTTTGAGCTCATTCTGCACAAAGCTACAGACTTTCCTTATGATGACTCCAGTTTCATTGATTGTTTCCATATTTCAATGCAGCTCAAGAAGAGACGAGAGAGCTGGCGAGAGGGCTGGAGAGAGGGCTCAGCAGTTAAGAGCGTACCAGAGTTCTGTTCCCAGTCGGCAAGTCAGGAAGCTCAGAACCACCTGTAACTCCAGCTGCAGGTGATCCAGTTTCCTCTCTTCCAGCTTCCACGGGCACCTGAACTCATGTGCTTATAAACCACGCACATAAATTTAATTAAAAATAAAAACAAATCTGCGAAGAGCAGGCGGAGGATGAGGAAGCGACACCTGCCCCAGGAAAGCAAATTGTCAACAAACTGTCAAGACAAATGATCCTTTGACAACAGCATCAGAGCACCCATGAGCTAGGCAGAAAACCATTAGCCTTCACATCCCAGCAGTGTGCGGGGCTTGATCTTCTAACAGGGCATCCCGGGTGCTTTCACAACATTGTCCTGGGACTCCACCCCAACAAAGAGAAGCAAAAACCAAATTCAGAAGCCTGAATTTGATCAAGACCTTCGAGTGAGTCTGGTGTTTGCTTTTATTTAAGAATTGCTGCTTCGAGGTTTTGTTAAAAGAAAAATCACAATCAGCATGGTTAGCACTTTGTCACTATCAGGTTGGGGCGGGAGGTGCGGGGGGGGGGGGCGGAAATCACCAGAAACAAGGAAGAAAAAGACTCCTTCCACTAAATTGTACTCCAGGTAAATTTTGAAATATAGTAGGCAAAGTTCAATGAAATCAATATTTAACTTTCCCTTCAAATGCACCTTTCCAATACCGTCTCATGAGAAAACACAAGAATTGTTTTATAGCTGGTCATTACACTGCAGTCAGCTTTTCTAGTGCTCCGCATGTTTGCTTCCCACACTAACATGCCTGCCTGTGCCTGCATGATATATAGAGATGGAAAACCATCAATCTTCCAAGCCATGATGCTCCATCAAGTCCCATCCTCCGTGGGACTTGCCTTAAATACAACTGTCCTTCTTTATGGAGCGCTAGACACATTAATAAGAGGATTCTAGTCAAGAGAGGTAGTCTTCATTCACACTGCCCTGTTGAGCCCGTCAGCATTATCCCCACACAGAACAGTGCCTACAGCACCCAGCTACATTGACAGCAGCTTTTCAACCTGAAAGGTAACCCAGAAAGGAGCAGAGCAGGGATGGGTTCACAAAGAAACTTGTATGCCAAGAAAAGTTATTTCCTCTTTTTGATTAAATGATTCTATCATTCACGTGGACTTAGGCAAGGCAGCTACCCTTATTCCCCAACTGAATCGGCAGCATCCTGTGTTGAGTCTCTGACAGTGAGTATGGCTTTTGCCCACAGTGGGATGGTCCTCAGCAACTGAGGCCACACCCAGATCCTGTAGAGAAATGGAGACAGATTCACTGCACATCTGCTGGTCCCCCTGTTGTAGGACACCAACTGGAAAATGCATTCCAAGGCATAGTGCTCATGGCTACACACTGGTCTGATCAAACTCCCCCAAGACCAACAGTCTGATGACTATCAATGAAAGATGCAGGTTTCTAGGAGGCTATCCAAACTGTCCAAAGCAGAAGACATCAGAAAATCAGAGATGAGAACAGGACAGATGTACTGGTTGGTTTTCTGTGTCAACTTGACACAAGCTAGAGTCATCAGAGAGGAAGGAGCCTCAGTTGAGGCAATGCCTCCATGAGATCCAGCTCAATTAATGATCAATGGGGAAGAGTCCAGTCCACGGTGAGCGATACCATCCCTGGGCTGCTGGTCCTGGGTTCTAAAGGAAAGAAGGCTGAGCAAGCCATGGGAAACAAGCAAGTAAGCAGCATCCCTCCATGGTCTCTGCATCAGCTCCTGCCTCTAGCTCCTGCCCTGCTTGAGTTCCTATCCTGACTTCCTTTGGTGATGAACAGCATTGTAGTAGCATAGGCTGAATAAACCCTTCTCTCCCAAACTCGCTTTTTTTGGTCATGGTGTTTCATGGCAGCAATAGAAACCCTAACTAGAATAAAAGTATAAATTAGAGATAAGAAACAACTCAGAAGGTGGAAGAATCCAGATAGCTTGTGTACAAGGAGACTCTCAGGGAGCAAAGGAGCCTACGACCTAGCACACAGTAGGCTCATTATACTAGAAAGATCAGAAGGCAAACAAGTGACTTCAATATCTGATTGGAACAAAAAGTAACATTTGATCTGACGGTACTAGATGTGACTTGGGGAAGATAAATAAGCAGAAGCTTATAAAAGCATCGTGGCACTCAACGCTGAAAGATGTCATAATTCTTTCTTATTTTCAAGGGCTGCTATGTAGGAAAAGGATTAATTGTATCAGCAAGCACACAACTAAGACCAAAGGGTCAGAAATCACAAGGAGGCGAACTTTGCGTCAATACAAAGAAAGGCTTTTAGCAATTAAAACTGTCTACGAATGGGACGGGCCACCATGTGAAGCAGTGAGCTCTCTGGCTCTGAGAGTATAAATTATCATCAGTTCGAAAAACCATGGCAAGGATTTCTGCTTCAGGAGAACAGAGATCAGCAGGCTCTTGGACTCCATTAGCACTTAAATTCTACCCTCACAATTCCAAGAAAGAAAAGGAAGAAAAGAGGGGAGGGGAGGGGAGGGGAGCGGAGGGAAGGGAAGGGAAGGGAAGGGAAGGGAAGGGAAGGGAAGGGAAGGGAAGGGAAGGGAAGGGAAGGGAAGGGAAGGGAAGGGAAGGGAAGGGAAGGAACCGTGATAGAAATCAAACTGCCCACCAATAAGGGAGAAGGCAGACCTGGCAGAGAGCATCACAATTACGGTGACCCCAGTCTAAATTACAAATAGCAGTCCTCTATTTCCATTCTTGGAAATAAAGCTGATATAGGCTTATTTTTACCTATGACATCACACTATTACAAGCACTTCTCCTGTTACTCTTATCGCTGTGGACCAGTTCCAGCTCAAGTTTACAGACTTCAGCAGTCAAGACAAATAAAAAGGGGGGGTGGGGAGGCTAAGTTCCTGAAGGCAGACTGCTGAGAAACTTCTAAAATGAGCATTCAGTCTCCTCGTTTAGCAGAACGAGGGAGCAGGAGGAGGCAGCTCTGCAGTGAGGGGACTATAAAAAGCTCTCCAAGCGCTTGGGTAAGAAAGGATGACACCCGTAGACCAGGGTGAGATCGGCTTACACTGAATTCTACAGGGAGGTTCCCAGGGCCTGGACTGCACACAAAACCAGTGGAAATTTTGTAGGAGGAAAGTAATCAAAGTTTCCAACTCAATCTGAGTTGGTCTCTCACTTCTGTACAGAGCAATCAATCCTTATTGAGTACATTGGTCACCTCCAGAGATATAGTTTAAGGAGAGAACATGGGGTCATATAGCAATAAGACTGAGTCAAAGCCACTCCTGGAACAGCCTCACACTCCCTTCCCTACAGAAGAGGCAATGAGGCTCTGGAGGCTCTGGGCTTACACGTCTGAGAGAAGAGGGACCTGCCCTTGCTACCCTGCCAACATTCTGCTGGCTTCTCACCTGAAAAGGCCACGGCATCCAATGCAACTGAGGCAGATCCCATCCTGCTATGTGGGACTCTGACAAGAAAGAGAAGCTCCCTTGTAAGTCAAATGTCAACCCTGCACAGAGTCTACCCACTGCAGGCACTCCAGACTCGCAGTGTCCCTGCAGACCAAGAAATACCACCATGAAGGAGTGGACATGGACAAAAATAATAATAATAATAATGGAGTTTTCACTCAAGGACCTCTTAAGACAACTAAACAGAACTGGAAAGGAGGGAGAAATGTTGAAACGCAAAATGCTCATGGGTTTTGGCTGCTGTTTAATGCTGTACTCGGGCAAGCAAAGAACTTGGGGGGTGTCATAAAGGACAAGGAGTAGCTTACCTTTTTTGAAAATGCATAAAAGACGCAGCTACTTTCCCAGTAAAATTTTGTTCATCGGTTCATATGCTAAGTCTATACAGCATTGCCCAGACCTCAACTTTAAATATAATTGTCCCTTTTTCTTTATATATCTCAAAGGTACAGGCACAAGTCACAGGTGATGACTTCTTCATTCTGATTCCGATGGTTTTTGACCTGTCAATCAACATCAACACTGCTCTTCTTATGAACTCCAACGCTGTCCACTACCATACACTAGACAGCACTGCCTAAATAGGTTATTCCCTGGCTTCCCATAGAGATTCCTTGTAATTTTATCAAAGCCATGCCTATGTTTTCTTTCCTAAGACTTCAGCTAGTTCTTCTATTTCTTTTCTGTGCAAAGTATAAACCAAACATTTCAAAGTTTTTTAAAACAGATTTGAAGGAGGAGAAGGAGGAAGAGGAGGAGAAAGAGGAAGAAGAGGAAGGGGGGGGAGGAATTCTTCTTTTTTTAGAACTTCTACTGGTGAGCAAAATCCAGGTCCGGCAAAGTAATCATTTGTATCCTAGAGTTATCTTATTTGGAAAATTGAAACAACCACCAAAAAGTAGGCCCCCCCGCCCCCCACCACCACCACCCCGCTTAAGAACATCAGTCAAATGTCTCCTCATCTCTACCACCCAAGTTGTACATTGTTCAAGACAAATCAGCACTCCCCATTTCATTAGCAACAGTAACATGTTCCTGCTATGTGTAAAAAAAAAAAGAAAAAAAAAAGCAGAAATGAACAAGCAAGGCTGGAGATGGGACCCAGGGCTTTGTGCATGCTAGGCAAGCACTCTACCAGCTGAGCCACATGCCCAGCTTCTAACACTTTGATATGATGGGGAAAGGGGGGTGAGGGGGGCGAGAGAGAAGGGGGGGAAGAAGGAGGAGGAGGGGAAGGGAGGGAGGGAGGGGGAGGATCATCAAGACCAGAGACAGCAGTGAAGAGGTTTTACACAAGATAAAAAAAAAAAGAAGAAGAAGAAGAAATAATAAATTGGACTTCATCAAAGCTCACAACTTGCTTTCCCAGAGACTCTGTTAGTAGGCTGTAAAGATGAGCTACAGGCTGGGAACTAATTTGCTACTCTGCCTTATATACCTCACAAAAGTCACTTGAGATCAACTGAGGGACTAATGTGAGAGCAGAACCCATGACAGTCCTATAAAACAATGAAAGGGAAAAGCACACTGTCCCACTGGACCTGACAATGGTTCCTGGATATTCACCAGAAGTGAAGAGACAAAAGCAAAAGGGAACACGTAAAACTAGATCAAATTGAAAGACTTCTGCCTGGGAAAGAAAATCAACAAAATCAAAATGCTACCTCTGAAACAGAGGGAACTTCGTATGAGTCATCTATGTGATATAGGTAACATCCAAAAATAAATAAGAAATTCATGCAACTCAATAGCAGTGAGGAGAAATAAACAGATCTGAACTGACATACTCACAAGAAAACATAAATAACCCAAAGTATATGAAAAGTGCTCAGAAGCACAAATCACCCAAGAAATGCAAATTAAAAATACAATAATAATTTGGTGTGAATGTGACCAAAAAAAAAAAAAAAAGGAACCCATATATTTGGGTAAGAATGTAAATTGGGGCAACCATTATGGAAAGTAATAGAGCTTCCTCGGGAAATTGAAAATTGGACACTACAGTATCTAAAAATCCCACTTCTGAATAGTCAAAGGCAATGAAAACTATCTCATGTTCAACGTGATATTATTCACAACAGCCAAGGCATGGGAAGAGTCAAAATACCTAGCATAAATGAATGGATAAATTCTGCTCTATTTTCATAAACACATAAACACATATATATAGACACACACAGAGACAAGTAGACAGACACACACACACACACACACACATACAGAGACAGACAGACAGACACACACACACACACACACACCACACAAACTGGAAACTATTCAAGCATGAAAAATAGGAAATTCTTACTACTGTGACATGATGAAGGAAACTAAAGACAATGCGATAAGTGAAACAAGCCAGAGAAAACAAGTCTCATAAAATCTCTCTCATATGAAATCCAAAACAGTCAATGAAACAAAGAACAGAGCATTTGCCACCAGGGGCTTGGAAATAGGAGAAATAGAGTGACATTTGTCAAAGAGTACAAATGTTCAGTTTTAAAGTCGTTCTTAAGTATTCCAAACACAGCAAAAGCAGTAACTAGGTAAGGTACTGGCTTACCTGGCAGGGTTATAGCAACCCTTTTGAAGTACATATGAATACAAAATCATCCTACTGTATTTTTAAATTTATATAATTTTGTTGATCATGCTTATATAAATCTATTTGCAAATCACGTACATATATATGATGATCTGTATATATGATTTGTATAGAATTCTCCAAACTTAGTTTTTTTAATATCAAGAGAAAATGAACAAAAGATATAATGGGATGATTTAACAGATAGGTTATACAATAGAAAATAAGATTTAAACACCATTAGCCATTAGTTACATACAAGTTAGAACCATGGGTCTATTACCAGCAGCCACCTACTAAAATAAATAAGGGATGTTGTGATGTAACAGAGTAAACGCCTTACATGGTCAAGTTCAAGCCAAACTACACATATGCCCAAAGAAAAGAAAGGGAAGAAAAGAAAAGAAAAATGGGAATTAGCTAGGCACAGTGGTGTATATCTGTTATCCTAGCACTCAAGAAACTAAGGCCGGAGGATCACCACAAGTTAAGAGGTCAAGGCTACACAGAGATTTCAAGGCCAGCCTTACATCACAGCAAGATCCTATCTCAAACAAACAGAAAAGGAATCTGTCCAATGATACTGAGGGATTGGATCACTCATACAATCTGATCAAAAGCAAAATAGCAAAGTCCCTTTGAAAAAGAGGGCTGTGGAAGTTCCCATACACTTACATATAGCCTGGCAATCTCATGCATCTTCCAAAGAAGTGAAATTAATGAAATTAATGACTATTCAGAGCCCAGCATACAACTTGTCAGAGCATCCTGGTCAGTAATTGCCCGAAGGGCGAACAAACAAGACGTCTCTCACTAAGCTGACGGGGGTTCACACACATCCAGACTACCACTCAAGAATATAGCTATCCACAACTTGGGTGGGTCTCAGAAGTACTATTGTGAATGAAAAAAAAAAATGTTCATGTAGCATATAATTTAATTCACACAGAAGTCATGAAATGGCAAAATAACAGACATGGAAAACAGATTTACCATTGTGAGGGTCAGGTGTGAGATGAGGGAGTGTAACTAAAAAGAGTGACCGCAAGGGCCAACTGTGGTATCAGAACCACAACCTCTGCATCCTCCCGTGGTGATGCTCACCTGCGTCTATCCTTGAAGAGGTGACAAGGAACAAAGCCCACACATAGATCCCAAGTAGGATTCCTAATTTGATATCCCACTCATATAGAACATAATCATGTGGTGGATACATAAAACCCCTTTATAATCCCTGAAAAAATACCTGTAAAACTACAATATTTTTTTCAAAATAAAATGAAAAAAAAACAACAACAAAACAACAAACACACATACACAAACAAACAAATAAAAATAAAAATAAAAACAAGGATACAAAACCCTCGACATGCCAGTTTTCCCTGCTTCATGGTCCCTTCCAGAGGTCTCTCATGCACACTGTGCTCCCTCACTCTAGCTCCCTGGAAAACTTAAGCTTTATCACATGTGTGTATACTTTAGGGGGTCCTCATTTTCCGGAGAGGCCATCAGCCACATCCTCATATGACAGTGGGAAACCCCACCCTCAGCTCCAGTGAGAAGCATGCCCAAGAATGATGGGAAAATCCTTTCTCTCTTTTCAGGTTCTGGTCCTGGTTGAGAGATGGTCATACTGTGGTCCAGGCAAGTCATTATGTAGGAATTAGGAAGCCACAGCCCAACATAGGAAGGAAGTGTGGTGTGGCGAAGAAAACCTTTGCTTCAGCACCACAGGCCTAAGTTAACTGCTTGTGCCACCCTGACCAAGTCACCTTGCCCTGAGTTGCCTGACTGTTCACTGCAGGGATCAGAGAAGACACGTTGTGATGTTTCTCTCTGCCCTCAAGGGAGAGAAGAAGGTGAAGAGGTGTGAAGGAGGACAGGATCAGCCAAAACAAATATGTATGAAAATGGCAGAGGAAACTGGCTACTTTCTAAGGAAAGAGAGGAGATGGGAGGGGAATGGAGGGGAGAGAAGGGGAGGGGAGGGAGAGGGAGAAAAAGGAAGGAGAGGGAGAAAAAGGAAGGAGAGGGAGAAAGGCAGACAGACTTAGAGGAAAAAAAAAACAATTTTCTGTCTATTACCTTGAAAGCTTAAAACACAGAAAACACATTTCAGACAACATCCCACATTAAACCACCTTTCCCTGTCACTAGAATTTTAAGTGAGGGGGGAAAAAAAACCCCAAACTAAAGCAAAACTTTTTAGGAAGTATTATAGAAAGAGACAACCTTTCCCAAGACAGCTTGGCCAAGCACATTTTCACTTTAAATGACCCTTTGCTCAAGACAAACTGGTTCTTTGGGGGGGGGGGGGGTGTTGTTTGGATGGCTCCTTCCTATTCATTCATACATTCCCTCAGTGACAGCTCAGAGCCACTCGGAATGGGACTGTCCAGGCTAAAACAAAGGCATTTCCTGTGCTGGTTCCTCTGGGGCCCACTCCTGCTGTTGCAAAGAATTTAAAAGAATTTTTATTTCAATCGAGGAAGGAAGCAGAAGATTCTAGGCCTGTGAAGGACTTGTCTCTCCAAAGGAGTCGGTGTTGGACAATGAAAGGGTCATTTGGCCCCAAGTGAGAGAAAAACACAAACCCCACCAGCCTACTTGGGAGTTAGTCACTCTGCATCTATTTCCTGCTTCATTTATGACTATTTGAAGTGAATGGGGGGATTTTTATTTTTAAGTTCCTTTCTGGTAACTCTTTTTAAATGAACTTATTTACTTTCCTAAGACCTAAACTAATTTTGAGTAAAAGAATATGAAAGCTCAAAGAAATCTTAAGAGATTACCCATATCAACGCCTTGTTCTAAGGCTTGGTCATTTGAAACTCAAATTACAAGAAGAAGGGCTGGACCGCTTTCTCCTGCTCACTTCCCGGGATCTACTGCAGGAGCCTCTCTGGGTCCTTCAGGCTGGAAAGAGCTCTTTGGGACCAGATAATCAGAGCACACTCGCCTCAAAGACACTAACTGCATCTGGGGACAAAATTACCTGAGAGCGTTCCATTTGGTAGCCCCAATTCTCATCAGTGTTTGTATCATTCTATCTGAATGGACTTGGAGCGTAGTTTCTCTCATTTGAGCATGAGCAATCTTACATGGCGCACATATTTTCGGAGGTCTGCAGCATGTGGATCGTTAGGCTAAGCACTTTCACCACCGTTGCCAAGGCAGGAATCAGAGAACAGTGACCCCACTTTTCACATGAGAAAACTAAGATTTCGAGAAGTTAGCAGACTAGGTCACGGTCACACATCTAATCAAGCTTAACAGAGGCTGGCACACAACGCTGAGGCAGCACGTTTCTCCTAAAGAACTTAGCTATTCTCTCAAACCCGCCGCCCTAAAACCCTCAGCTCAACCTTCAGCTTCAGGAGAAAGCAAGCTTCAGGCAAAGCCTCTCCATTCTCAATCCTTCAAACACTCTCCTGGTGAGATCACTTGTAAAAAACAATGTCTTAAAGTCGATCCCACCTTTCTGAGCTTCTCACTACCACTGGGAGGCCTCAGGCTCAACAGAAATGTCTCCTGTTTTCAACCGATGGTTATCAGGAATGTGTCAGCATAGCCAAGCAAGTAAGTTGGGGGGACGGGCCCTCCTTTAAGCTTCCTGCCCCATTACTACTCCCCAAGTCTATTTTTAGAAATATCTATCTGCACATGACCCAGCTGCATTTGGCCTCTCAGCAGGTCGACGTTCAAGGACCTTCAGTCTACCTTCCATGCAGAGACAGTGCTTTGAGTCGGCTGTCCACCGGCTGTCTGCTTGGGGTACTTTGCTTACTCACCTATACCTCTGCATCTGTGGAATTAACAACTTTGCATCGGGTCAATATGAGGATTAAATGACTCAGTCCTACCACACCCTCAGAACAATACTCAGCTACCATTGTCACTGCAGTGTTACAAAAGGGATGGTCACTGGTCCTGGAATAATCACAAAATGGGAGTGACGTTTCTTACCTGACTGATCACAGTATTTAAGGGCTGTGGCAAAGAACAGCTCTAAGTTAAGTGTTCTAAACTAAAATGGTTACGTTTGCTCCATTCTCTAAAATGAAACGTGTTCGTATCAATTTTTGACATCTCTATTTCTAGCACTTAGTTTACCGTGGTGGGCTCCTTAGAGACCCCATGAAATGAAAGCCAGAGAAAGAGTTTTAATGCCTTTCTGAAGTTGTGGAAAACTCACCAGGGACATATTCCTTAGAATCCTGCAAGTCAAAGCCACAGCACTCCTGTTCTGAAACACAGGGCTGTCCACACGCTGAGTGGGGACTTGCTGAAGCTGATTCAGCAGCCTTTGTGTGTGTGTGTGTGTGTGTGTGTGTGTGTGTGTGTGTGTGTGTGTGTGTGTGTGAGCACGTGCACACATGCGCACATGCATCATAAAGCAAAATGGTCTTTCTTCCAGCAAGAATCCAGATTAGGATCTAAGCAACTCTCAAGAAATTATTAAATTTACCTGTTTATCTCAAAAGCCCTGTAGGAAAATGGTGAAGCTATGCTTAACAGACTAAGGTTGGTCTGTATTTGAATCCCCCTGGTAGGCATGTTTAAACTTTGCAGTCATTTAATCTCAGTGAGCCTCACTTTCTTCATCTGCAAATGGGAGTAACTGTCCTTACTGGCCGTTGAGGAGGACTAAAGATGGAGGTGCACTCCAAGCACTTAGTCTTAAACAGCCACAACACACAGTCGTGCTTGCTAGTCTCCAGAAATGCTCTTAAAAAACCCCAGAATATGAGCTTCCCTGCTGCTCCTCTCCTACCAAAGCTTGGATGTGAGACTGGTGTTTACAAAGACGACCCTCTAAAATGCATTCCTGGATAACACATAACCACCAGAAGATGATACACAGTCTGTCCGTCAGTATCTGAGGGGTTTGGGTTCCATGATCTCCATGGATACCAAAATTCACAGATGCCCAAATCTCTTACATAAAATGGCACAGTGGCATATTCTCCCTTTAAACCATCTCTGGGTTACTTATAATAGCCAACACAATGAAAAGGCAGTATAGTTATTCCATATTGCAAAGAGAATATTGGCCAAAAAAAGGTCTACACACATTAAATGTAGATACAGTCTTCTTCCAAGTGTTTCTTATCCAGGATATAGAACCGACAGATATGGAGACCAGCTGGACTTGCATTGAGTTAGCTCATCTCGCTGAAACATGAAAAGCACCCTGAGAGAGTGCAAACTGCATGGGTTTAAGATCCACATGGGACTGGTATGTAATTTGAATGATCTTAGTTGCCAGAGTGCTCTTCACTAGCTATGTGGCCTTAAGGAAGTAGCATGAACTCTTTGAGAATGAATGTCCTTGTCATTAAATAGATAAAATGATCCTTTCATTTTAACTCATAGTGATTAGATGTTTATAAACATGAAATAAAACAAGGTATCCAGAGTTTCAAATAGAGTGTCGAACTCCCAATGGGCACCCAACAATTTTCAGACCCCTTAAGAGACAATATTATGTTACTGTATAGCTTTAAAATGTTGTTGATAACTGCCCGAGAGACACCAGAAGGGAGGGGTTTCAACTAAGGAATTACTTGGATCAGACTTCCTGTGAACCTATCTACAGAACATTGTCTTGATTAACTGATGAAGGAACCTAAGCCCACTGTGGGCAGCATCAATCCCTGGGCAAGTGACCCTGGGCTGGAGAAGCTATCTGTAACCTGTAAACTGAAATAAACCCCCACACATACACCACACCCTGTATTGCTTTGGGTCAGAGTGTGTTGTCACAGCAACAAAATGAAACCAAAACAAGAGCCTTATCTACTATTACTCTTATTGACTCTTATCTAAAGCTGCAGGGAAACCATCCCCTTAGAATATAATCCTAATAAAACTTCTACTTCTCCTTCACATGCTTTTCTCTTTATGATATAAAATATACAACTGATTACACTTTTCTTTTCATCCTGGCTGCCAGGAATCTTGGGCAAATTAGATTCAACTCCAGGAACAACATTGGCCCTAATGGCTCTGCATATTCCATGTCCTCCTTGGTTTTGATTTCTGTTTTCACCATATTTTTACATAATGAAAGTACAAGTCATCTCAAATCTTCTGTGCAATATGAGAAGCTATTATCTATCCAACTACTTAATTCAACTTCAGCAGATGATACGACTTTAAGTATTATGAAAAGAGCACCCGGCCTAAGTATTTCTCTCGCTCATCCTTTTCCTTGTTTTCGTTCATTTTACCTTTCTGATCTGTACTTTCCTGTGGATAACAGGAGTCATCTCTGAAGACCTCTCAGAATAATGTATGCCTACAAGCACACTTTGAACTGATCACATGCTATAGAAAGCCCAAGTAGTAGTAAATTTCCTAACCAAACAAGTGAAAATGCAGAAACACATAGACTATGGTGCAACACTGAGGACCCCTGCAGGCAAGCTGGGTGGAAGGGACAGAGGCAGCCACCCTCCCATATCAAGCGCTCTAGCAAAAAAGAGACATCATGAAAATGAGTGTACTCTTCAGGGAATTGTTCCAACTCAGAGAATATGCACTTGTTCATATTTTTAATACAATGTATTGCTTAGTCCTTAGTCTAAACTGATTGACTTGGAAGACAACACAAATGGTTTGCTGCCCAGTGAGCCTGTGCACTGGGTCCCCATGCTCTCTTCATGTCACTGGCAACAAGAAGGAAGGTGCTGTGTGCTCCCTACACATCTACTGCGGTATCCCAAAGTATTTGCATACTACTCATGTGATCCAGGGAAAGCTGGGTATTTTCTTTTCTTTTCTTTTTAAAGTTAAATTTGGGCTAGAACCAAGCAGCTCTTAATAATAGGGATGGTAGGTGTTTCTCCAGTTTTAGAATAATTTGTTGATTCGTTCTAAGAACTCAAATGTTCTTATGGAATCTCTAAATCTTTGGTTCAAAACCCCACTGCCCTCACTCACTAATAACTTCGTCTATCAGCTGCCTCCCCACGGAGAAGAAAGGAGCTGCTGCTGTCTGGAAAGGTGAGTTCAAAGACCCAGTTCTTCTCCTTGCTGATATATAAATAAAACCAAGTGGCTCAGTATGTTCTAACACGCCCCTAGCTTTATTCCTTGCTGGTCCCATTGGAAAGCAGTCGGGCTCACTTAAACCTCACAGCAACCTCATGCTGCATGTCTGTCACACCATAGTTATACAAGACAGAAACTAAGATCTAGACACTGGAGATACAGCACAGTTGGTAGAGCGCATGCCCAGTGCACAGAATGACACGGACTTGGTCCCAAGGACCACATAAACCAGGCGTGGCATTTCATGTCTGTAATCTCAGCACTCAGGAGGCAAAAGCATGAACATCATAAGTTCAAGGCCATCCTCATCTACATAGTGAGCTTCAGGATAGTATATGCTGTATAAGATTTTCTCAAAAAAATAAAGGAAGGAAGGAAGGAAGGAAGGAAGGAAGGAAGGAAGGAAGGAAGGAAGGAAGGAAAGAAAGATGGTAACTAATAAAGGAATCTGTTCAGACTATGATTCCATAAATAGTGTTTTCTTCATTTGTAAGAGAAAGGTGTAACACTGTCTTCAGATATGCCCCAAGCTTACTAAGGAAGCCAGACACAATCACAGAGGTAGTGGTCTTTGCTGGGTCTAAAGCCTTATTCAGAACTTAGGAGTGCCTACTGATGTCTGTGTGGTTTCCTAAGCCAAGCCAACACAGAACACATGAAACGACTTCTGCAAACTCTGGGCTCAAAAAAGGAAACGAAATGACAGAAGATTCTGAGAGGCAGGTGGGGAAACTGGTGACTGCTGTAATAAGTGCGACTATGGGTGGCCTGATCGGCAATGGGAAAAGCCCAATCACAACGTGTCTGCACCCTTCACAAAGACACAACTGCCCCTGCACTGCTGGAGTTTCAACCACAGTGAAAGCAAATACACGGCTACGCTCCTTCATTTCCAAGGCAGCCTGTCTCCAAAGGCTTTCCCTAGAATCCACTTGACTTTAGACCAGGCAAGTGGACACCAGCTATGACTCTCTAACTTTGAGTATGCCAAGCTCTGAGGAAATGAATGATGGAATCGTCCCGGATTTAACTGCACCTAGCACATGCTCCTCGTTTTTAGCCTGATCACTCCACTATTCCAGCTCCATGATATGGCACAGAGCAGTGGTCCTCAACCTCCCTAGCACTAAGATCCTTTGACTCCCCAACCCTAAGATTATTTTCATTGCTGCTTCATAACTGTAATTTTGCTTCTGCTAGGAGTGGTAATGTAAATACATGATATGCAGGATTTCTGACTTTTTTAACTTTTGATAGCTGATATTTTGACTTCATCAAAATCTTCTCTAAAAGAAAAAGCATAATCCCAGGCAAGGTGACAAGCCTGTGGGAAACTCTGATTATATATCTACAGCAGGGATAACTTTTGCATCCTGAGTTATTGGACAGTTAGGGTTCTACGCATGGACACCTCGCTGGGTTACCGACACTACAACAATAACATGAAAGGTTTTTCAATGTATGGTCAAATTCAGCTTACCTGACTCCCAGAACAGGCTTTGAACTGCACACAAAGGACTCAGAGAAAAATGTTCTCCTCCATCCAAAATAACTGATAGAAAAGTGGAAGCTGGCGTGAAGGGGACAGAGTGGTGGGGAGGCAATGCGGGATAGCTTGAAAGGCATTAATACAAACACGCCCTTCCAGTCCATGAGGCCCTCCTGGGGCCTTTTATGATTTCTTTTTAGGAAAAACACATTTCCTGACCACAGACTTCAAAGGTACAATGAAACAAACAAACAAACAAAAATACCGGTGTCCCACATTTTCTCTGGTTAGCCATTTTGCCTCTTTGTCCCTTCCTGCCCTGACTGTGACAGAATAAACTAACAATCCAACAGCCTGGTCTAAACCACATGGTAGGCACCCTTCTATACTTGGGTGATACCGTGTAAGGTGACTCTGGCAGGGAGTCGTTGAGTAAGCTGAAGCGGGACCAGGGCTTTGTGTCCTCTTGACCTGTCACTTGATCCATGTGAGTCACAGAGAGAAAGTCTGTGTATGACTTGGTCCCTGCTACTGAGTATATTCGTCTTTATCTGGAATGCTCTTCCCCTCCGTGGTCTATGTTTCTGGTTGGTAGAACTGGTGTCCTCACAGGGTTCTTCTTGGCTGCCGATTGAGTGTTCTGTCAAGTTAGACAGGCCTCACGCTGCACCACAGAAGGCAGGCTCATACCTCCCGAGCTGACAACAAAGGCTTTTGCTAGACTCACTAGTAATTTACTGGGAGCTGCTTTACTGAACACATCACAATTTCAGGAAAATTAGAGCCCACCTCAAGTTAAAGGTCTTTCTGCGAATCTTTTTAAAAATTAATATGAAAGTTTCTTTTCAACGTAGGTTTAAAATTGGTATTCTAACATGCTGTGTGCCTTATGCAGTAAGCATTTATCAGGAAATTATAAATCTTCTCCAAAACTGGCCAGAGGTAATGCAATTCTTTTCCAAATCAAGCTCTTTCCAACTAGGCTCTTTCTCCTTGCTCAGCGCCGCGTCTGATCTTAAATAAATCTGCTCGGAGTCGCCATTCTTCCTCCTGTGCACAGCGGTGTCCAGGGCCTTCTGTTCTTCCTTAGCTCAGCCCTGGATTTCTCAAGAGCATCTTTCTCCCAACCACCTCACTGGAAACAAATTCCAGCACTGAGTCTGACAGCTCCATGAGCCACAGCCTGTCATAGCACTCACTACCCACAGGTCAGCTTTACCATCTACCTCTGTGACTGTCTGATTAGCAACTGACAGGCTACAGCTCACAGCTCTGGAGGGAAGCACATGTCTCGAATTTTGCTCACTATCATAACACCGTCGTGGCACAGTACTTGGAAAGCCTGCAATAATAAATAATGGCCTGGATCAGTGGTTCTCAACCTGTGGGTCATGACCCCTTGTGGGGGGGGGAAAGAGGGGGTTACATATAAGATTATCCTGAATATCAGGTATCTGCATCCCAATTCATAACTGAAGCAAAATTACAGTTATGAAGTAGCAATGAATAGGTTTTATGGTTGGGGTTACCACACAACATGAGGAACTGTATTAATGGGTCGCAGCACTAGAAGATTAAGAACCTCTGGCCTATATACACTAACGAAGCCATTTGTGCTTTCCGATGACAGTACGATGCTGGGGTTCACTGGTTCTACTAAGGGTCTCTCCAGAGTCCTTAAAGCATAACTTCTGACTGCATTTGTTCAATGGGAACAAACTGGAGGGCTAAGGATTTCCCTGGAGCAGAAAAACAGGAGTGACTAAATAAAGTTACTCAAAATATTCTCAAAACATGCCAGAGAAGCAACCAAAGTAACTGACCAAATTTCAAAACATGAAAATTAAATTTTAAATTAAAAAAAAAAAAAAAAAACGAGTAAGTGAACAAATAAAGATGGACAGACGGGTATTTAATAAAAATCAACATTGACAGGAAAACTATCAGTCCACAGTAAAATCTACCCAAGCTATTTCATCTCATATGTTTTATTTATTGTGCTTACAGTTTATGTACTTTTCTCCTAGAATAAAGACAATTGCTGCCAAAAGAAGATGCACATTAAGATTTCAGGGTCTAAGGTAAGATTTCTTGGTTAAACTTAGAAGGTCTTATAGAGGGGAAAGTATATTTTACATATATTCTGCTGAAGGTCAGTGTCGTTCTACCTTGTGGTACAAGTAAACAACAGAAGGCAACAGTACCAATTGCACTTAGATGCACACAGTGCTCCCCAAAAATGTCACTCACTCAAGCACAGAACTGCCAAAAACCCTGGGCCAACCTTCTGCACAACCACTGTGGTATGCAGTGGTTCCTAGCCTATGCTCTGAGTCATAAGGACTGTGGTGTGTCTCTTAGCAATCGATTCACCAACTGTATAAAGTTAAGTCACCCACTTCTGTGAATTTCAGAGCCCTCAACACCAAAAGCAGAATGTTGCCCTCACGATTTTCATGAGGAGAATTAAGATCATAGACTTTCGGGTATTGATTTGGTGACGAGACAATAGTTTGTATTCAATAAATACTATTATCAGCAGCAAGATATTATCCATGGAATTTAAATCATTTCATACACAGATTCACTCTTATCCTGTCCTATACTGCTCATTTGTATTTGGAGAATAAAAGGCCAGGTAGATAGTCTGTCAATATAGTCGACAAACACAGACTGACTCAATAAATGTGAGCAGTGAATTATTCTGGGTGTCCATCAGAATGGCATGGGTAAGATTTTCCTGGAAGTGACAAGTTTTTTTACTACTTATTGAGTAGATAATCCACCTAGAATGTTCATCCACAATATCCACTACAACATATGAATGTTAACTCTGTCAGAAACCCACACCTATCTCTCAAGAATGAAGCAATTGACTTACACTTATGTCTTACTGGTCAAGACCCAGCCACGTGGCAACCCCTAGACCACACGTGGCACTGGGGAGCCAATAATTTTTGTCGGAATTGTTCACATTTTTATTGTGAACAAACTTGGGGTTCTGAAGGTGGGAAAGATGATAAAAATGTGGCTATCGGGCAGGCTAGGAAACAGTCCCCCAAAATAAGCTTTCATGGTCAGTGTAGATAGAAAAAGTAAACACAATTGAACTATTTCACCCTGTAAGAGAGGGGTGCTGCAGTAGAAGCCTCTCAGTTTCAGCGCCTGCTTTGGAGTCGGGGTGGAGGGCCCACTCTGGATGAAAAGGAAGTAAAGACAGCCAGCTCCTCTCCTTCCTTGTTCTAGTTATAGACACATCGCTGCTCCTCAAGGCCCAACTCAGGTGATTATGAGACTTTCTATAAAACCCCCAGCAATCTTTGCATTTTCTTCTAAAGCTCTCATCACACCACTGTAGCAATTAGATGTAATGTTTCTAGATATCCGACTTTGCCATTGTTCCCCATAAACTGCCCGTTTTTAAGGCACTGTCATCTACGCAGCCCCGTACCCTGGTACACATGGACAAAAGTGTTCTGTAAATATTTCTAGGACTTGATCTAAGTGTGTTTAGACTGAACTGAACTGAATTGTGCTGCACTGTGCTAAAAAAGAAGGCTCAAAGATCTGGCTGCCTCTCTTTTCTGCCGCTGTTGTGGTGGCTAACAGGGTGATGGCCGCAGTACCATGAAGGATGATGACAAGTCCCCAAGCTTATAGTTCATACAGATAGATCATGTATCAATGAGATCATGCATTAGATTAGACCTCAAGCCAAAGGGGAGACACAAAACACAGCTTGGCTTGTATGAGCTTGGTTCCTCCTCTCAGGGGAAGCGCGGAGAAAGGAGCAAAAGTTTTGTTTACCTAACAGAAAGCTGAAAAAAAAAATAGTTTTTCTCCTTAAGAAAGTGACAAATTAGAGAAAGTGACAAAAATAAGTAAAAACATACCACATATTCTATGAGTTGCACAATTGCCTGAAAGCAAAACAGTAATTGTCAGTGTGCTGGCATTTGGCACAGGGTTCAGGATTCCAAGGAAGCGAGCCACTCTTTTATGAACACTAAACAGAAATGTCACAAACAGCTTTTGATTATACTGTGATTGTCACAGTCTATAGGAATGAACTAACATATGGTGTTTTTAAAATAAACTACTAACCATACCCAGTGGTTTCAATTAAAGAATGGTTCATTGCCTACAAAAATTCCCTAGTACCAGCTGTCTTCCAAAAAAAAGTCCCATTGCCTCACTCTGAGTTTCCACTGTCATCAGGCAGACTGCCAAGCGGTGTGGACAGTAGAGTTAGCATCTCTACAGAATGGGAAACGTGAACACCTTGCTCCTCAGAGAAACTACCTATACAGAGTAGAAACGGAACTGTAAAGGTTGCACTCAGTGACCTGCTGGAAGACAATAGATGTGTTATTTTGTTGCTTTTTTAACCAGTGAAAGGGATCAAGGCCAGAGTCTCAGGCAGCCTAGATGAGTACCACTGCCTAGGTAGTAACAAGAAAAGTTTTAAAGGAAATTTTGGAAAGTTAGCAGTCTTTATCATACAGTATGCTGCTACTAACTGAAAAACAAAAACAAAAACAAAACACGTTTTTTAAGTACTAAAAAAAGCATAGCTACAAGGCAGGCCTAGCTCATAAGAGCAGAGAGGTCTTACTGATGACTTTTAAAGTAGTACAGCCATTTGATATTCCTCTGTTGAGAATTCTCTGTTTAGTTCCAAGCCTCATTTCTCAGTTGGGTTATTTGGTTTAGTGGTGTTTAATTTCTTGAGGTTTTTTTGGTTTTTTTGTTTTTTTGGGGTTTTTTTTTTTTTGGATATTAGACCTTTGTCAGATGTAGGGTTGGTGAAGATCTTTTCCCAGTCTGTAGGCTGTCGCTTTGTTCTCTTGACAGTGTCTCCTGCCTTACAGAAGCTTCTCAGCCTCATGAGGTCCCATTTATTAATTGTTGACATTAAGGCCTGGGCTGTTGGTGTTCTGTTCAGGAACTTGTCTCCTGTGCCAATATGTTCCAGGCTCTTCCCCACTTTTTCTTCTAACTGACTTAGTGTCTCTGGTTTTATGTTGAGGTCTTTGATCCACTCAGATTTGAGTTTTGTGCAAGGTGACAAATATGGGTCCAGCTGCATTTTTTTACACATAGACCTCCAGTTAGACCAGCACCATTTGTTGAAGATGTTATTTTTTTTCCCATTGAATGGATTTGGCTTCTTTGTCAAAAATGAAGTGACCATATGTGTGTGGATTCATATCTTGGTCTTCAATTCGATTCCACTGATCAACCAGCCTGTTGCTGTGCCAGTACCATGCTGTTTTAATTACTGTTGCTCTATAGTACAGTTTGAGATCAGGTATGGAGATTCCTCCGGAGAATCTTTATTGTACAAGATTGTTTTAGCTATTCTGGGTTTCAACCTCCTTAGTCATCAGGGAAATGCAAATCAAAACAACTCTGAGATTCCATCTTACACTCATCAGAATGGCTAAGATCAAAAATTCAAGCGACACCACATGCTGGCAAGGATGTGGGGAGAGAGGAACATTCCTTCATTGCTGGTGGGAATGCAAACTAGTACAGCCACTTTGGAAATCTATCTGGTGCTATCTCAGAAAAATGGGAATAGGGCTTCCTCAAGACCCAGCTATTCTATTCCTTGGAATATACCCAGAAGATGCTCCAGCACACAACAAGAAAATTTGCTCAACCATGTTCATAGTGTCCTTATTTATAATAGCCAGAACATGGAAACAGCCTAAGTGTCCCTCAGGAGAAGAATGGATAAAGAAACTGTGGTACATATACACTATGGAATACTACTCAGCTATTAAAAACAAGGAATTCCCGAAATTTGTGGATAAATAGATTGAGCTAAAAATGATCATAATGAGTGAGTTAACCCAGAAACAGAAAGACTCAAATGGTATATACTCACTTATATCTGCATACTAGCCCAAGGGGCATGTCCCATGAAAGCCTTCACTTACCAGGAAACTGGGACAGAGGGGAGGACATCCTATTGGGACTCTAGATGAGAGAAGCATGGGAGAATGGCAAAGTAGAAGGATCCAGAGGGTCCTAGAAACCTACAAGTAGAACACTATGATAGGAAGATTTGGGCCCAGGGGTTCCGCTCAAACTATGGCACCAGCCAAGGACAATACAGGCGGTAAACTTTACACCCCTACCCAGATCTAGCCAATGGACAGAATATTCTCCACAGCTGAGTAGAGAGTGGGATCTGACTTTCACACGAACTCTGGTGCCTTATATTTGACCATGTCCCCTGGAGGGGGAGACCTGGTGGCACTCAGAGGAAGGATAGCAGGCTACCAAGAAGAGACTTGATACCCTATGAGCATATACAGGGGAGGAAATCCCTCTCAGGAACAATCATAGGGGAGGGGAATAAGGGGAAAATGAGAGGGAGGGAAGAATGGGAGGATACAAGGGATGGGATAACCATTGAGATGTAACAAGAATAAATTAATAAAAAAAAATTTTTTAATAAAAATAAAGTAGTACAAAGACACAGCATAGTGTAAAACTAAAAGCAGTTAGTAACACAAACCTTAATCTGTAAGCCAGATACATGCAGAGAGCCAATTCTTTTTTTTTATATAATTTTTGAGACCATAACATAATTACAACATTTCCCCCTTCTCTTTCCTCCCTCCAAACTCTCTCACATGCCCCTCCCCACTCTTCCTCAGATTCAGGTACTATTTTTCACTCATTGCTTCTTTAAGTATTAGATGCAAAACCTGTTCATTCTGTAAAATGTTACTTGTATGTACATTTTCATGGCTGACCCTTTGACCGCAGACAACCCTGAGGAATAGCATCTCTCCTGCTCCCAGCTTTCCTTCCTTGTCTTTGGTTCTCTGAGTAGGGTTGAGGCATCACGGACTTTTCCCTAGCCAGTTGCTCATGCCCATTGGTGTTATCCTTGAGCAGCTCACACTTGGGAAGTCACGCTGGTAAAGTCTATGGGTGTAGCTTCTGATATCACTAAGGAGACACAATCTCACAGCAAACTCCCTGATCTTCTGGCTCTTAACAATCTTTCTGCCTCGCCTTCCATAACGTTCCCTAAGCCTTAGGGGGAGTGTGTTTTATATATCTATGCACTGAGACTATAAAGGCAACTCTTAAAGTTCTCTACGTAAGGAACTCCACACACAGCCTTGGAGACATATTCATCATGCACACTTACAATGAGCAACCACTTTCACTGTCTACTTCTCACCCCTCACCAGGGAACACTAACTAAGCCTTCCACACTGCCAGGTTTACAAAGCCACTCAGCAAGCTCTCTGGTCCCTTAGAGAAATACGACATCAGATAATATTTTGCAAACCCACATTGGCCTTCAGATTTTCACATTTTAATATTTTCCTCATAAGAAAATATATATAGGGTAGCACTTTTATCCACTTTCTGAAAGCATGGAAGGATTTTGTTTACATGCAAATTAGTCATTGCAAAACAAAGATGTACATAGACTTTTCTTGACCTTTTCTCGTTTCACCAGATTGAACCTATCTTCTTAGTGGGCTCATTGGTGAGTGCTTTCTTTCCTTTCTTTTTTTGTTGTTGTTGTTGTTGTTGTTGTTTGTTTGTTTGTTTTTCAAGACAGGGTTTCTCTTGTAGTCCTGAATTGCTTTGTAGACCTCAATCTCACAGAGATCTGTCTACCGAGCGCTGGGATTAAAGGCATGTGCCACCACATCTGGATATTTTAAACTGTGTGTGTGCGCGCGCGCGTAGATTTATATTTTAATCACATTTCTACCAGGAGTAAGTTGGTAACAATTTCTTATTTACCAAGATGACGGTTAATACTGACTGCATTGCATGCAACCCTTACCTTCACATTTTCATTTTCTTGAATAGATTATAGTATTTGGGTAATAAATAATTTTTTGCCGTGTTAATCATCCATTCAAAGGACACACTCTTACAGAATATGTACATGAGACAGCTAGAAAGATGATACCCATCTGAAAAGGGTAGGTCACTGTCGGGGTATGACAGTGTCCATGTAACAGCTTGTACAATATATTGAGATACTACCACACATTTAAAAAAAAAAAAAAAAAAAAAACACACAGGAAAACCTCACAAGTGGGGGAAAAAAAAAAAACCTAACTTAAAGAGGGCTTGCTCAGACAAGGTGAGCCTACAACTTTAATTAAACTACTGTTAAAAAGAACGAAAGCACTAAGCTCTGCTCCACAGCCAATTTTATCTTAAATATCTAGGAGCCCTAAGTTGGGGGATCTGCTTTGAGGAACGAAGACGAGTTTCTGTCCCTCGACGGAATGAACCTTGCAGGTACCCAGCTGTCCTCTCCTAAAAGGCAACCTTCTACTTCATGGATGAGCCGAACGGCAGAAAACACACTCAAATGAGATGAGAGAGGCGGGCCAGAAGTTCGGAGCAAAGAGGAAACGCACGAGAAACTGGAGAAGCAACAGACAAACCAAAGGACCAGGAAAAGAAATAACAGAAAAGAGCCGAAGATAATTGAGAGTTTAACTCTAGATGTGACCAGGCACATGAGGTCACATCACCTCCATAGAATATGAAGTGAGACTCCTGTCTATGCGAAAATTATTGAAAGAGCCTGGCGCGCCTGAGTCCAGACAGCGACACGGAAGAATTCTGGAGCATGTATAGAATATACCCCTGTCCCTCACCGCAGTTACTTTTGCTTCTAGAGGTCACGCTCACAAACCCGTACATTTAAGTCCCAGGTACTAAGCACCCGTGACCTTCAGAAGTTCTGTCCTTCTGTGGAACAAGTTTCCTAAACAGAACACCATTCCAAGAAGATTCTGCTCAGTGTCTGTCACTCTTCAACCGAGTTCCAGTCACATGCACTCACACAGGCTTCCTGCCTTGCAAACTTTAACCCCAAAACACAGGACACATCCTGCCTTCTGCTTAGGTGGCAGGGCCTGGATCAGTCATTTGTGCTCTGTTTACCTCACTAAAGAGATCTCATATCTTAAACTCTACCAGACACCTTTCTGGTTTTCTCCATTTTTCCACTGCAGGTTACAAACTCTACTTAGCCCTTCATTCCCCAGCCCCTGGAGTATACTAGAACCCTCTGAGGCCTCCTGAACTCATGAGTCACTATAAATAGCAACAGCATCAACTCTCCCATAACACGTAAACACGCTATTCATAACATCTCATCTCGTGGCATAGTGCGTCGGAGTAAGTATTGGAATAGAGTAGCCAATGGCAACAGGACGTGGAGGACTGCCGTTTGGAGGGCACATAAAGGTGGCTGGGGGAAATCACATTTCAGAAAGTCTGGGCTGCCTACAATATGCAAGAAGACAGCCCTGTGGCGTGGTCGTCTTGCGTCTACTGGTATCACTAGAATAAACAGTTATCTCCTCCACACAAGAGCACTGTGTTGCTACACAAAGTAACTCAGTATCGTACGTAAAAGCTTTTTCCTCTCAGCACCACACTGCCTGAAATTTCTCAACACTGTAATTTCACAGGAAAAGCGAGTCTTCTTTTCATGAAAAAGAGCGAGCCTGTTGGTTTGCAGGGTATAGAACTGCCCGACTATTGACCACATTTGAAGGGGAGCACAGTAGGTAGCAGGCACTACTTCCTGGCAGTTTTCTGTGCATCTGAGCAGCTCAGTGGTTGCCTGTCCCATCCCTGGAAATACTCAGGTTGTTTCACCTGCCATCCAACGTCCAGACTGGCACCCACTGGCAAGTTCAAAGGATCCATTGGGAGCCAGGTACCAAGTTAATAGCAAAGTGAAGGGGAACTGAGAAGGAAGAGCTAAAAAGGCTTAAGGGAGAGTAATTGCTAAATATAGAGAATTAATCCCCACCAAGTCCAGCTTAAACTTTTGTCATTATCTGTATGCAGATGAGGGGGAAATAAGATGGCGGAAAGTAAGCAGAATGGCTCCAAGCATTTATTGATAGGTCTGCAGATGGGTCTTCTGCTAAAGCTGCCTCCTGCCAAGCCTGATGACTGCAGTGTGATCCGTGGGACCCACACAGTAGAAGGGAAGAACTGACTCCCAAAAGTTGTCTTCTTAGGCCAGGCGGTGGTGGCGCACACCTTTAATCCCAGCACTTGGGAGGCAGAGGCAAGCGGATCACTGTGAGTTCGAGGCCAGCCTGGTCTACAAAGTGAGTCTAGGACAGCCAAGGCTACACAGAGAAACCCTGTTTTGAAAAACCAAAATCAAAAAAACAAAACAAAACAGAACAAAAGTTGTCTTCTGGGATCCATACCATATTGTGCCATAAGTGGAGGAGTGTGAGCATTCGTGCAAGTATACACAAACACATACCCATTTATATACACGTTCACACACACACACACACACACACACACACACACACACACACACACACACACACTTCTACAGAATTTCTTGGCCAGATGCAGAGCCCATCTGAATCCCCAGAACAGTGGGATTCAATTCTACCATAACCCCTGACAAAAGCCTAGCTCTGAACTTACTCTGACGATATGAGGCGGGTTTCTAGCTCAAGTCATCTGGAGGGGTTCCCGCCTGGAAGGGCTCTGCTAGGAAGCCCTTCCCCTCAACTATCCTAAGGCCGCCTGCTGAAAAGATACAGTTTAAGTCTCCAATTACTTTTCAATATAATAAGCTCTTGTTCTCAGACCTAAATATAAAATGTTCTTCCTACTTCTAGAAAGTGAGAAAGAGGATGAAGGAGGGAGCCGTATGCCTCTGTCTATGATCCTCACACAGGACGGGGGCTACTTCCCCTCACACAATTGACAGAGTGACTTCTCTCCTGCAGACCAGTGAATCTGTGGGGTGTGTGAATGGCACACAGAAAATTAAAGGCATTTCACTTTATGATATCAAAATTAAGGGGCAAGCCTAAAAACATTACCAAAAGAAAAGAAAGAAAAGTAAGTAAAAGAAGTAGTGAACCAATAAAGTGCATGGTCAGGCTGGAGAAGGGCAGAAGGGCGCAGGGGTGTGCTGGGAACGAGGAAGTCAAGTGGCAAAAACCAAATATTCTTGGCTCTGGTAAAAAGCTGCTCTGTTCATTTACCCGGATGCCCCAAACAAAAGCAACTGCCCGTTTCTCTATTTCAGGTTCCTGAATCTAGCTGGTTCACCGACTGGCATCCACTGTTCCTGGCTCACAGAACAATGTCCACTTGCACAAATCCGTCCGTTCTGGTACCCATCCAAAACAGTTAGAGAAGGATGCAAGACTGTCCGTCTACACCTACTGACTGAGCACTGTGCAGCCACCACGGGCAGACCTGCAGACAGGAGGCAGCCAGTACCTCTGCACTGACGAGGGCTCTAGGAGGTCCAGAAACAAACCACACAGCACATCGACAACACTGAGCAGGATGCTCAGATTATTCGTGTGTCCCCTAACATGGACACCACTTAGCAGACTCTGAAGTCACAAGCAAACGTGGCTCTGAGAAGCCTTTCAGGACACTAACAAGATGTTTTGTGTGGAGGCCAAAGCCATGAATAGTGAGAGCTAGGCTGTGTTTCTGGGTCCCAGCAGCCAGGACTATCTTTTCCATGCATTTTGGGCATGCCTCAGAGGATGGCAGCTGCTAACTTAGGGGGGGAAAGTGCATGGTGGAGGAGGTAAAAAGGGTTATTTTTAAGAAAGAGCACAATCTAACTTTTCTCTCCACCACCCACTCCACGCCGCCTCCTCATTCTCTTGTCTCTCCTCCTGCCTGTTCTCCCACATCACTTTTCTCTCTTCCCAGCCTCATTCTCCCCATGGCTCAGTGTGCCACCATCACAAAAGCATGTGTCTTTCTCTGTATTCCCCAGCTGGGATACCATCCTGAGAACGGGAGTCACATAAAGCCTCGGAGGCTGCTAAGCTTCAGATGGGTCCTCACAGCTCCAAACGTGTAAGGACCAATCACATACCAACTTTTTAGAAATCCTATCTTGACACCAGAAGTGATGGAAGAGAGAAACAGCATAGCTATTCTAAGCTAAATGAACCTGTCAATTAAGTCATCTTCCCATCATATCTAAATACTGGGAACCCCATGGCTGATTCTTCTTAGAACTCATTTTGAAGATTCACGCCTCTGGGCTGCTTGACAGTGGCTTCTAGGCAGAGTTGCCTGACTTCCGTATCCAACGATGAGCATCTCTGCAAACGCACGATGAATGCATCTGCCCTGTGGACCAATTTCTTCCACCACCTACAGCCAACAGGCAATACTACACACTTGGGAGTCACCTACTTGGAGCAAAACACCATTTCGGCAACAGCTGAAATAAGGAGGCACCTTCCAACGGAGTAATTAAAAGTCAGTGTGAGATTTCGAGTATCAGTGGAGAGAGGCAAGACAGAGAGATAACGTGCTAGGACAAAATGCAAGTCTTCATTGAGCGTGTATTAAATATTCTTTGGATCTGGTACAGCTCTAGGAAGTCACAGTAAATGAGCAAGACACATGTCACCCTCGCTTGCTGCCGTGGGGCTTAAGATCTAACATTCAGTCAAAACAAAACTGTTAGTGGAAACATGTGTCAGGAAGGAAACAAATAGTGGCAGAAGACGGCTAACACTGAGGAGGCAACATTAGAGGGGCCAGAAAGGCCTCTGTGAAGAGGCAGCACTTTAAGGGTAGAAGATGAAGGGAAGGAAAAGTCAATAAAGATGAGAATGGCATGGCCATTCAGGGAAGCTTAGATTGCATATGCAAAGGCTGTGGAGTAGGAACTAGCTTGGAAGCAAGGATCATTAAAGTCAGCACGATTGAAATAAAGCCAGCAAAGAGGCAGTGGCCTAATGCAGGACTGAGAGGACACTGTGTGCAGGAGTGCATGGCACAGATGTTGCTGTAAGACTGACGGGAAATGATCACTACAGGAGTGACATGGGTTGGCTCGTACTTCACCACAACCAATGCTGCCTCGGATTGGAGAAAGACTTCACAGCAAACTAAGACATGGCACTGCTCTGGGCCAAGCCAGGGCAGCCAAGCTGAAAAGCAGACAAAGTCAGGCAGAGTCTAGACGGAGAGCCAACAGAAGGCACTGTGGAGCTTCCTGTGGAGGTGAAAGTGGAGTAAGACCTGGAGACACCTCTCGTCGAGTTACTATTGATCTGTGAGTTGCTTGATTTCTTTGTCCCAGGCAGCACATGTAAGCATCTCGCCTTGGGACACAAAGGGTCTACAGATGTAAGGAACTCAGAAGGCTTAAAGTCAAGACATGGCCACTCTTGGGAGATGACAGTGGAACATGAGGCAGGTATTTCATAGGTACATTTTCTCATAAAAACATTGGCATGCTGGTGTCAGCCCTCCTGAACTTGAATGCGCCACACGCTGACTTTCCAAAGCTCCACCAGGTAAGACAACTCCCTGCCTACATACCCTGCAGACTAAGCTGCAGAGAAACTGATGGCTATCTCTAAGAGCACCTGCACATCAAACCGGATGACTAAAGACAAGACTCTCATGACCAGTAGGAGGAAAAAAGCATTTAAAAAAAAAAAAAGTCTCTCAACTAGGGCTGTAATTTATTTGGTGTCCAGCTGACATAACACAAGGTCCTCAGCTCAATACACAGTATCACATAAAACAGAGCAGGTCTCTATCCCAGCTCCTGGGGGTGGGGGCGGGGGATGGGGGTGGCAGTGGGGGCGGTGTAGAGACAGAAAGATCAGAAGTTCAGGGTCCTCTTCGCTAAACAGCAAGCAAGCTCAGAGCCAACCTGGGCTGCATGAAAACCCACGGTCACTGAACAATTGGCCCAGAGCATGCCTACCTTTCCAAAACCTAGCTTAAGACACAAAACAGTATACCCAGGAAGAGACCCCTGAACAAATTATAGCACTTAATTTGCACGCTATATTTAAACTGCCTCCCAAATGCCACAGAGAGCAACAGCATTCATTCCATGACTAGCACACTGTCTCTTTCCGAGCTGCCCATTCCTAATTACCTGAGTGTTACTGACACCATTTGCCTTTTCAAAAAAAAAAAAAAAAAAAAAAAGTTGGTAGCTGATTATCACCTCTAAATTCCTTGGCACTTTGGTTTAGGTGGAACCCCACCCCCAAATATAGACAGTGACGACACACTCTTGTTATTGGCTGAAGAACAAGAGACATCTTCAAAAGGGAGAAAAGAGAAGGGGAAGAGAGGGAGAGAGAAAAGGAGAGGGAAGGGGGCGGAAGGTGGGGAGGGCAGGGGCTGAGAAGAGGAGCTCATCAGAGGCGCTCTGTGATACTGGCTGGTACTGTGCCAAAATAGACAGTAAGCAGAGAGAGCCTATGGTAATCTATTTAGAAAGGGTACTATCTTTTTTTTCTTCAAGTCATCAGTTGTAAGCCTTTTTTATATGCACTTCAAGGGCTCGGATACTATTATTCTGGGTGATATTATCATGAAGAGTCTTTTTAGAAAAAGTTCCCCAGGCATTATAATGACAGGAGCATAGCTTTAGTCACCCGTCCTCTATCCCCCTAGCCCCCACCCCCCATCCCTACATCTCACACTTACTCTACTCCCTTTTCAGATTAGAAGTTCACCTCCAGATTCTCCAGCACTTAATACTAATCCAGTGGCCCCTCTGTGCCACTCCTCTTAGAGCAGACCTTGTCCAGCTTCCTGGGCCACCTGCTTCTACCCCAGTGCTGAAACTATAAAAGACTCACATCCCTACACTTCACACCCTCTTTAATTTAACGCTGTAAATTCACTTTTCAACACCCCTGAGCCGGTCGTTCTAATTTGGCCTGTCATCACCTGCAATGACTGAACTTGATCTTTATCTGTGCCACCCATAATGCATTTTATTACAGGGTCTGGGTTTCTGCAAGAGACTAAGAATGCCCAGAGCTAGGCCAGCATGAAGGCTGTCCCTAAGAAAGTCCCCTTTAGGAATCTCCCACAACTAGTATGTGTTTCCCCTGTACACATCCATTCCTGCTCCAGCCATGAGGCTCCCCATATATCAAAGTGTCTCCACACTCGGCTAACAGAGAGCAGCATAAATACACACCCAAACCCACAGTCTGCTCGTCACTTGAGTCCAAGGGTGCTCTTTGATCTCCAGCCATTCCGTCTTAGCATTGTATACGATGGTCAGCCTTTCGCAAGCTGTGTCACCCAGCACTCTTCCCCTCTGTGCCGTGTAATGCTTCTCTGATACTCCTCTGTAAATCCCTGACCTGGCCCACAGGCCAGGTAAATGTCACCTGTGACGGTGGCGTTTGGAAGATGAACATACGCATGCGTCTTATCCTCATCTTAGCCTGCTGTCTCATTAGAACGTGGATCAAAGCAAAATCAACCCAAAGAAAGAGCCTCTAACTGTCGATTACTGTGGCTAAATTGCGTATCGGCTGTGAAACTCTGCCCTACCTCAGGTATTAGGGTGAAGAATTGCCATTTGTGCCTGCACTTTCTCACATCTTTCCCCTCTCAACTCAGAAACTTCCACATGAGCTCTTAGATCAGCTTGTCAGCAAGAAAAGCGCATCCATGGACATCACCCAGTAAACAGACCGCCCCGGTATCCCTGAATCCCTCTACCTTGGCCACGAGGGCCTGGTGCTGAGCCCAGGATACTCACTGAGTGGCTTGAGGATGCTGCTGCTGGATTCATCTGCATTTTCCACATCTGATTTGTCTGAGTAGTTCTCAGAGATTCTTTCCTTTTCCTTCTTTTCCTTGTGCCCTGCCTTTCTCTTGTGACGTCTTCTTCTCCGGTAGCTCTTGGGCACATGGACCCCAATGTAGATGGTGTGGTGACCTAAGGAGAGTAGACAATTCAACGGTCATTTTAGCTCATGATATCTCTACACAAAAACTACATAAGAGCCACAGGCCAGATAAGTCTATGAGCATGACCCTATCCCTCAGTTGTGTGGCTAACTCAAAGAACTGAATTTTGCTTTGTTTT
This sequence comes from Acomys russatus, assembly GCF_903995435.1. Lineage (NCBI taxonomy): Eukaryota > Metazoa > Chordata > Mammalia > Rodentia > Muridae > Acomys > Acomys russatus. The sequence goes on along the minus strand of NC_067164.1, from coordinate 14,886,500 downwards.
GGTTTGGTTTTGGTTTGGGGGGACGTAGTTTCTCTGTGTAGCCTTTCCTGTCCTGGACTCGCTCTGTAGACCAAGCAAGACTCGAACTCACAGAGATCCTCCTGCCTCTGCCTCTGCCTCTGCCTCCCCAAATGCTGGGATTATAAAAGCATGTGCCACTGAGGCCAGCAAAAATTGAATTCTTGAAAAATAGAATTCCTTTTCAAATGTCACTGGGCTAGAGAATAATTCCACACACTGGCTGGTACATGGCTCGGTGAAGGTGTCCTCACGCTCCTTGCCCACAGGCATAAAGGTTAGGCCACAGGTTTATGAAAGTCTGAGAATACCAAAGGAGAAATTAAGAATTTTTTGAATCTGGTCGCAGATCTGTCAACCTTTCTCTACATCATCTTCATTACACATCTTTTGTTCATTTGTTTGTTTGTTTGTTTGTTGTTGTTGTTGTTGCTGTTGTTTATGGAGACAGGGCCCCATGTTGCCTCGGCTGACCTAAACTTGATATAAAGCAGAGGATGAGCTTGAACTTCTTGTCCTTCTGCCTCTATCTCCCAAGCTCTAGGAGTCCAGGTATGCATCACCATGCGTGGCTTACTCTCTACTGAAACCCAGCACTTCACATATCCTAGGCAAATACCCTCCCCAGTGAGCTCCATTACCAGGCCCTTAACTCTCGGAACCTCAGCCTCATCCTCTTAGACGATGAGGGACTTAAGGTGGGTAACCCGCACAGGTCTGCTTTGCTCTAGTTTCTTGCAGCATGTGATTATATTGACTAGAACGAAGGGAAAGAAGCCGCTGCACTGCAAAAAATAAAGATCAAAAGTTCAAAAAGTCATTCTGCTGGGGACAAGGTTTTACACTATAACTTTTTTTTTATCCAATCAGCAGAACAGAGACTGAGAACTGGGACAAACTGAGAAAAATAAGACATACTTGAGAGAAGATTTTAGAAGGACTCAAATGTTCACAACTAGGAAACGCTAAAACGAATGTCAGCTACAGCGCCATTCTCATTTTTCTTTTTTCATTTCCAAAAGTTTCTAAAAGCTGCTTGTTGCAGTGATAAAAATAAGACTCAGCCTAGCAAAAACTGCCTTAAGAGAAGGGCAGGAGAAAAAAAAAAAAAAAAAAGCACAGACCTAAGTGCTTCCAGGCCTCCGGAGGGAAGGCGCTGCGAAACTGACAAGATACCATTTTACAAAATCTGATAAGATGGAAAAGAAACTCAAAGTTCCACATCTTTTTTTTTTTTAATTGAAAAACTTTTACTTTCACTTTATATACAGCATAACTTCTGAATGTGGGAACCATCATTCCGGAAGTAATTTGGACAGTCTTTTATTGCAAATTAGATTAGGCTATCTCATCTAAGTGTTTCCTTTCCCATTTCTAGAATTTTCTTTGAGGGTACTTTATAGTTCCGGAGATAATATCACATAGCACCACGTAACTCGGTATCGAGTGCTGTGAACTACTTTCCATGGAGCTCGCCGGGCACCCCTAAAAACACCATAATTCACAAGATTTTTCCTTTGAATGGACAGTTTAAATGAATCCGTACACAGCTTCAAGAAAAGGACTGCAACTATGGAAGAAAGAACTCTCAGCGGTAGTGCACCACAGACTGCTGATGCTTGACTTGAAGTTGGAACACCTTCCCACGAAGAGGAGCCCCACCCTCAGCACGCAAAAACAGCAACCTGTTACTACAAAGCACAGTGAACAATCTCCCCACAGGACGTGTGCCAATGAGAAATTTGTCGTCTAACCATTTGCAGGCAAATTGTTCTCATGGGAAAGCTATATTGTACTAGGAAGTAGGAAATGTCTCAGAAACAATGTGAATTAAGAAACAGTGTCAATTGTTTCCTGCACTCCCCTTACTAAAAGGCCTTGCAGCTTTATTTCTTCTCTACAACACAAGTCAGCAGAGCCTTACAGAACCTCCATAAACACAGAGAGGGGGTCAAAAGTCTCAAACGTCACGGTAAATGTTTTCTGCACATTATTAAATAATAGTAACAAGAAAAATGACAACAAATGTGCACTAAGCCACGCTGATGTGATGCACTAAGATTGACCAGGTAAGGTACAGGCTGTGTAGTACATCTGATAAGCCATTTAAAAGACAGACCCTAAGGGCTGACAGGATTCAAAACCAAGATTTCTGACTATAAAATATTGTTTTCAAACTACTGAAAACGTTGCAGCAGCTCAGACAGCTCAAGCTCTGCAGGGGGGATGTACTTTCAGCTGAGGACTTAGATTGTCCTAACCACCAACATGGCACCAACATCCTCATTGTGGTGACAGCAGCACCATCCCTGTGGCACATCTAGCTTGCCTGCATCACCCCAGCTTCTCCTCCACACCTTCCCTGTTCCACTCAGAGATGAGAAAGCCTTCAGATTTGATGCTACACTTCAGAGTCCTTCCTGTAGCACCTCTCTGGCCGAGAGGATATGGGGGCGCCTTTAGTACCATCACAAACTTCAGGCATGTTTATTAGTTAACTAAGATATAATCTGCAAATTGTAAAACTCACTTATCTTAAGTGTATATAATTCAATGATTTTATGCAGTGTTCCACAACCACCACCACCATCTAATTCTAGAACCTTTCTACCAATCCACGCAGATCTCTCAGGCCCATTTGCAGCCACTCTCAGTTCCCTCTGCCATCCCATATACCCACTCTCAGACATTTTTATATACACTTGGTGATGGCTTCTATGAAGCCATGATCCTCTAGTGCCCAGTGTTGTGGAGGTTCTTTTTTGTTGTTGTTTTGGCTTTTTTGAGACAGGGTCTCACTATGTATATTTGGCTGTCCTGGAGCTCACTCTGTAGACTAGGCTGGAGTCGAACTCAGAGACCCGCCTTCCTCTGCCTGAAATTAAAGGCATGCACCCCCATTGCCTGGCTTGTTGGGATGCTGCCTCCCAAGAAATGCCCAAGGAATCAAGTTCCTGAGCTGATCACAGCATCCTCCTCATCCTCCTCGTCCTCATCCTCTCATCCTCATCCTCCCACATCATACTGCCACCTAAACCCTCCCTTTTGGTCTTATGTTTTCATAAAGGAAAAGAAATCATTGGAAGTGTTGGGACAGCGCTTGTTACTTCACTAATGATTTCTAGTCTCTCTCTACTTCAACACCATTGCCCTTGAAGGGAAGCAAACAAGACAGTCTTGTATTGGAGGACCTGGCTTAGGTGGGCATGCTTTGACACAGTGATAATCAAATATGTAATAAGCTATACTGTCGGAGTCACCAAATCACCAAGAGTAACATGAGCTAAGATGGGGGCCGTGTTCTCACGGCTCCCACATAACTCCTGTCATCGTGCTCAACAGAAACAGCAACACTACTGGAAAGTCTACTGCTGATGAGAATACCAGAGGTGAATCTCAGTGTTTGTTTTCATTAAAATAGCTTTCTCTGTCTTGGAGGTATGTTATGACGATTGATGTAAGCTCTTAGGGGAGCTGCAAAGGTTGAAGGTATAGCTATTGTGCTATGTGTAAAAAGTAAAGGAAGAACTTGATAGGCAAGCTTTCAGAGCCCACAAGAGTCTATAAAACAGTAAGATGCTCAAAAACCAGGGATAATTAATAATTTATTACAAAAAAAAAATTTAGGCTCAAAAAACTTCTCTGCTATCGATTTCATGAAAATTGCTTCTAAGGATGATAGAAAAACAAATAATAAAACTTGTTTAATTTAACTTTTTAATTTCTATATAAAGCTATAATTAAGAAATATATGATTGTTTAATTAATATATTAAAATAAAGCTTATATTCATGCTAGTCAGTTCAATAAAGTAAAAGTACTAGAGCCTACGTTTGACAGTATTCATTTAGGTGTGTAGTCATAGGGCATCTCATCTTCAATCTGGCAGGAACCACAGCATCATGCGTTCAAGTAAATACCCTGCATGCCTCTCTTTGACAGATGGTGGGAGCTCCCGACACATTCCAAGTGTCTTGGGAATACTTCACAATCCACACTACAGCCAGGACTTCTGGGAAGAAAATACAGCTCTGCTCGTACCTCTCATCTTCAGAATCATCACTAGTGAGCCTTGGTTCCACCCCAGTTACAGAGAGCTCTGTGATGCTCCCAAGCCTCCCAATTCCCGAGAAACGGCTAACCTAACTGCAACCTTCCTATCGCTACAATGTTTGCAGGGCAAACACTTAGTAACTCTGTAGCCAGTCAAGTAATGACAGCTTTTGCAGATACTACTTCGACAGGATGATTCAGAAGTTGGAAGACTCAAAGGCTCTCTCGAGCCAGAAATTAAAATTTCACCAGCCAGATGAAAACTATGGATGACATGACAGTTAACAAGCTATGTCTCCGTATGCAGAATGGAACTATTAGCTCCTGCCTGGGAAACATGGCACAAGGTACATGTACAGATGCAACAGCATTCATAAGCATCTGAACGTGTTCATCACTGCTGTGCACTTCTCGGGCATCTCTGTGCTCCTACTAGCACATGAAGAAAGCAAATTTTAGGAAGTCAGGGATGCTGAAAACAGTAAGCAAACGCCCAGTTCAGAGCATCCTACAGGAGAAAAATCGCTCAGGAATCAATGAGAGCATGAGCTGAGTGCCAGTTCTGAGGAGATTTTTAAAAATACACATTTCCAGCGTTAGCAAGATGGCTTACCAGGTAGAGCATGATTGTATATGCCTATAATCACCCATTCAGGTGCGGTAGGGCCAACGGAAACAGGACTGTGGTGACCGCTGGCCAGCCAGCCTAGCTAAAAACTGGCAAGCCCCAGGTTCATTGAGAGGCCCTGTATTAAAGGTATACAGTAATAAAGCTCGATACCAAACATCTTCCTAATGTGCACATTCATACACACACACACACACACACACACACACACACACACACACCAAACCACACCACATGTATCCTGTAAATCACATAACTAATTAGGTTTCCTTCCTCCTAAGAAAGTAAGAAACAACTCCCAGGCCACCCTGTGATGAGTACAGCACTTCATGGCATGTCCTCCTCCTTCTTCCTGTTTCTCAAATGTTGTTTTCACTTCACCCTGAGCTATTTTAGAAGAAGGCTGTATACGCATTTTTTAACTTGAAGTCTCCATACTATGAGCCAGCTAAAGGACTGCCAAAGGACAGACAGAGTCTCCCCCCAGAAATGTACCTTTTCCTACCTGCAGACATTCCTCCGGCCTCCCACACACATCTCTAACTAAACACCGAGATACGCGGCTCTTGTGGCTATTCCTACAATCAACCACATTTCTGTTCTCTCCAGTTTGAAGCAGAGACTCCACAACCCAAACACTTCACACTCTCCCTTCAGAGCTGATTCTCGGCAACATTCCCGAAATGTAAGTTCCTGATCTTACATAACCTGGTTTTGTGTCAAGATGTTTAAAGCAAATTGGTAGCTATTGCCAAGAGGGATGTAAGGAAGCAACATGGAGATTTGCTATCACTTTAAGGAAAAAAGTAGGAGAGGGACAAAGACCCTGGATGAGAGCTCAATTGCAAACGAACATGCTATAAGGCCTTTTAAAACTTGGTGATATTTTTTTATAAGTGAGTTTAGAATCATAAAATCAAGCCTGGGTACCATGGAGGTGAGTGTGTGGCATTTGACATAAGAAGAAGCAGACCAGCCTGTATAATCCAAAATATTTCATGTTAGTACAAATAAGTTGTTGGTTTAGCCTACACAAGTCCAAAATAATGTCCACAGTCAGCTCTAATAAGGGGTAGCATTGCTAATTTACTGGAGCAATAAATACCAGCTCATGAAAAGAAAATCGTTTTCAGAAGCCATGATATAATTTTGAAGTTACCAGGGGGTAAGCCAGCCCTTTATGTTTGAATGAGGGTCCAGACTCAAACACATGGATTCTTGGGACAAGAGTGGTTTCTATTTTTATGTTATGGAAAGGGGAAACTTTTTTACATGGAAAAATAATGCAAATGTTTATTAACAGATAATTATATATTGCATATATAAATTATTTATAGATAACATTGAAAACTGGTGAGTAATTTATTTTAATATTAACACTACCAATTACCCTGAGGACCAAGTATACAAGTAAACACATAGAAAATAAGTTTGTGTTTTTAAGAGAGGGTGGGTCCAGGAAGATGATTCGGTAGATAAAAACACTTATGGAAGCTTGAAGACCAAGGTTCAAATCCCCAGAACCCAGATGAAAGTCAGATAAATAAGGTGAGCATCTATAATTCCAGAACTCCTGAGGACAGATAGAATACTGAGCAAGAGAATCCCCCAAAAGCTCCGAGGCCAGCTAACTGGCCTATATGACAAAAACAGAAGAAACCCTGCCTCAGACAAAGCAGAACACACACACACACACACTCTCTCTCTCTCTCTCTCTCTCTCTCTCTCTCTCTCTCTCTCTCTCTCTCTCTCTCTCTCTCTGATACAAAAAAAAGCGGAGAAATATTTCTCTTGTCCTGCACTGCATGGGATGCCCAGGAATCTTAAGACCATCTGAGGTCCCCCAGCAGGACTAAATAAGAAACCTCAACTTGTTGTTGCTGTCTTCACTGAGAGCAGCACCTTCAATATTCAAGGGTGATGACAGCGCAGATGAAGGTGATGACAAGGATAGCAATCTGTACACAAGAACAAACAGCTATGAATAAACAAAAAAGAAAGAAAGCTAGATGCTGGCAATCCCTTAGTTCAGAAAAATTGTGCATCTGCCTCCAACTGGCCCTGTGAGCAAACAGTTATTAAGTAGCTTTAAATAAAGGTGAGGGAGGGCACAAGGCTACACAGTAACATCTAGTGTCCATGATAATCTCCACCATCAACGGTTGATGGCAGAGGTAAAACTGAACTCGTAAATATTCTCACATGCAACTCTTCTATTTTCACTAGGCATAAATTCTTTTTAAATATCTAGGCTAAAAGGACAAGAATCCCTTTTTAACAGTATTTTAAGAGCCTCGCCTTAATGAACAAGCAAGAATGAGTTCAGCTCCCTACATAAACTGCAGTCTGTAAAATGCCTCAAGTCAGGCAGGTTGACTCTCCGAAGTAATGTTAATGCTGACCCAACAAAGTATTTTCTATCCTATTTGACAAACAAAATACATCTATACAGAAATCTCGATACAATTTCTATGAGCAATCTTAGTGAACAACCTGCCTCCCACTGTGTCTTGCACACAAAAGTACTCTTCCGTTTCCAAAGGGGAAAAAACAAAGCTTTTTTTTTTCCTTTTCCCATCCACATGAAGCCCTGATAATGACGTGTGAACTCCCTCTGTTCTCAAGAGCAAAGAGACAACTTAGACCTAGTCTTAACTTGTCCCTTTACTGGCTCTTTAAAACCACTGAACAGAATACAGTGAGAGGCAACACCTTCCAGACTCTATCCTCCCTCATCCTGCCCAGAAGCAAGTGCCTGGCAACCTTCACTCTGCTCTGGGCACAGCTTCCCCAGTGTTCTCAAAGTGAGTGCCAACCCCAGGAGCCAGGTCTGCCAGGCCTTCTACTGGACGGAGGCAACTTGAATAGGCTTAAAAGATCTGGGAAGGCTGGCGCTGCCCAGTGAGAACCCCTCCACTCTCATCCTGACAGCCAACAACCCCTGAATTTTAATGTGCAATATACATGTGGTTGGACTAAACCTACCTGCAAGCCAAACACAGAGAACTAACAGCATTTTATTTCTCTTACAGTCGCCATGTACACCACTGAATGGGAAGTAGAGTTGGAAGACACAAAACAATAGCTAATCCAACTCATTGATAATGGGATTTGCAAATGCAGCCAGAGAGGCAGCCAGAGAGACACATAAATGCACACATTCATACCCTTGTTCCAAATACATTGTCCATCCCTGACCCTGCTATGGCTTCTCTATCTGCAGTGGCTTAACCGTGGCCGAGCAATAGGAAGACTAGTCCATAGACAGATAATAATAGTCTATAGACAGATAATCCACAATTTAGTCAATGTACTCATGGCTAATCACAAATGAAATATCTTGAATTGTTTCACAGGATTCTCTTCCTTGGCATTCTGTGTGTAGGTAAGTGAGATGCTAGAGTGCTATAGGACTACAGCAATCACCAAGAACTAGAGAAAATGCCACACGGGGCATGCTAGCCTAACTAAGACCAAGTCCCAAATCATTACGGTTGTTTGTGGTTTTCCATATGCATCCAGCAAAGAAAGGTGCCATCTTCACCTCACCCACAGTCATGCTTTGAGAGCCAAGAATGACAAACATTGTTTTGGTTTAGTGGCTTTGATTCCAGTGAGCCCACTAAAGCCCAAGAGCTAATTAACGGTGCACAGAGACAGGTGCTACTCTTGTTCCCCACATTAGAGCATCCTTCCTGTTTCCCAAGACTATGCTATTTGTCCATTATCACTTCTCCAGTGCAGCGTTATCTATGAGACACACTTTTGAAAAAATAATGATGAGCCCATTTAATTAGCAATTACCTAAGAAAAACAGGCTCGGTGTATCTCTGAAAATATGTCTTTCTTAGAAATCACGGAATGACAAATTTAGGTCCACGACCCTTGGTCCCATAAGTTGCACCATAATATGACAATGTTCTGAATGGGATGTGTGTCCTACTATCACCAAGGGTCATTCACTGGGAGAGACCCCCCCAGGCTGATGAAGTCTTTCCCTCTCATCTATCTAAAGACCTTGCCAACATTTTTATTGTCCCTTCAGTTCCCATTTCTTATGCTTCAGGATGCCTCTTGTGGCTCTCATTCATCTCTGTCTAGACTCCTCTTCCTTCCAGAGGGAACCAACACAGCATGCCCTCCGGGAATGAGCACTAGGCCAGGAACGGCGTTCCCCTGGTTACCCCAATGACTACCCAGTGTTTGGAGCAAACCCCTTCCGCTTCTTGGAGGCTCGTCTGGCCATCTCTTCGGTGAGAACATCAAGTTGGATCTTTTGTATGATTCCCTTCTAGTTATGCAAATTCTAGCAAATCCCAAACATTTAAAAAAAGAGTCAAGTACAACTAAATACACAGAAGGGAAAACTAACAGCTCCCCACCAATGCCTCAGGGCAGCGGTTCTCAGCCTTCCTAATGCTGGGGTGATTCCCCCAACCATAAAATTATGTTCGTTGCTATTCCATAAGTGTAATTTTGCTACTGTTTGAATCTTAATGTAAATATCTGATATGCAGGATATTTATTTGCCTAGGACTTTAAGTTTTCTACATTAAGTAGTGTCATCATCCCTGTGGCCTGTGCTAGTCATGTGACTGTTCTTTCGTCTTGGTTCCAGCTGACACAGCCAACTTATGTATGTCACCACTCTACATAAATATCTCAGATACTGAATAGATTGAAATGGCTGAGTTTCTAACATTGCCACCACTTTAACCCAGCTTTAATCATCTTACAAAATGGCAAATGATCTCTTAAGTGGCTCACAGAAAAAAAAAAAAAATCCAGTATGGCGGTCTCCCATCTATCTGTAAATCCTGGGAATCTAGATCATACCTCTCCGACTCTCTTGTGCCCAGTTGACCATTTCGCTCCAACTCCCCCTGTCTATTACCACCCTCCTGGGGAGTTTCTTTCCACCCAGCAGCCAAAGAAAAAACCTTTCTTACAAAGTGTCACTTGTCACTTGCTTACTTAAAGCCCTTTGCACTTGCTCTTAACGAGTTCAACAGAATTCCTAATCTTCAGCAGAACAGAAGGTCACAAAAACAGGCCTGTGGGTCATACCTATAATCCCAGCATTCGAGAAGCTTCAGCAGAAAGACTCCTGTGAGTCTGAGGCCAGCTTGTGCTATATAATGAATTCCAGTCCAGCCTGAGGCTCTGCCTTCACTAACTGGGGAGACAGCTCAGCAGTAGAAGGTCTTGCTGTGCAAGAGTGAGGACCTAAGCTCAGATCGCCAGCATTCACGTAAAGGTCAGGCAAGGAGCGTGCACCTATAGCCCCAGCACTTGGGGCAGCACGGAGAGACACAAACAGATCCCCAGAGCTCCCAAGCCAGGCAGCCTAGCCAAACGCTCAACTCCATATTAAGTGAGAGATCCTGCCTCAAAAACGAGGTAGAGAGCAACAGAGGACTAAGTAACTTGACCTCTAGCCTCCGCACACACATGCACACACATGCAAACGCACGTACATGAATATGTCCACACCTATACAATCATGCAATAAGTAGATAATTGCAACAAATTATCTGGGTCTCGCCTACTTCAGGCCACCACTGTCTGGTCATGATTTGGCACATCAGCCTACTTTCTGTTTCTCCAATTTGCCTATCGCTTCTACTCCAAATCTACACACATGCCTGCCCTGGATTCCCCTCTCATCCTTTTTATAGCCAATTCCTTACCATCCTTTAGGTCTCCGGATTATCCCATGAGATACTCCCTGAGATCCCATATTCCCTCACTTCTTATACAAATTCACCCACATATATGGTACAACCTCCAAATTAGTATATTAATAAGGCTGTGCTCTTAAATAATGTCTATGTTATTTGGCTGAATAAAAACTGTGTGCTAACAGGAATACGTTTCCCACTCAAGGGTACTGAGGTTATACATACAACTGCTCCTGGCCTTTTAATAGACTGAAAGGGTAGAAGCTTTATTCTTCAGTTACAACGGAGAAGGGAGAGCTAATATGTGTATTAATCAACGAACTTATTGAATACTGGATATCAGTATTTCAGCTCCAGTCTGGGGGTGTTCTGCAGTCATAGCAACCACTGGCGAGATCATGTTGAGCGAGATAAATTTCACACCAGGATTACATCTGCAGGAGGTAATACCTTAAAATTATAAGGTTCATCTTCAAGATTTCAGATGTCATTACTTTTATTTTTAGAATACCCAGGAGACAGGGCATATATATATATATATATGAAAATAAAAGAGTCCACAAAAGGCCAGGATGAAACTCCATGGTAGAATGTTTGCCAAGTACGGGTGAGACACTGGGTACCACAAAAAAACAGATAAACAATGTGGGGTGGAAGAATCACGGAGATTGCAAATTAAGTAATTCACAGTGGTTTACTACAAATAGCAAAGTATTTTAGGAGTATTAACCAAGAGTCTGTGAAGCATTGCTGGTAGGAAAGCAAGGAACTCAGCCGTTATCTGCACTGATGACTTGCCTCCTGTCACCCAAAAGACAGTGCGTAACCAGGAATAGAAACGGGTCCAGAGACTCCTGTACACCACCGTGTCCTCCGAGCCACAACACAGACTGAATCAAAGCAAGGAAAGCCCTGAACAACCAGACACTGGTCGAATTTGCCAAACACATGTACCCACTGAATTCAACCAAAGCCCTCACTGGACATGAAAGACACCTCCCTGATTCTGAGGCACAAATAGAATTTCTCAGGGAAATTTTAATAGTCCGCTGAGGACTTGGGTGGGTGATGACTTAATTCTGACCGCCCCCCCCCTGCAAAAGGATTATTGAATATATTAATAAAATTTAATCCTTATTTCTATTTCCAGACGTTTCAGCCTGGTAAAAGGTACTAAGCACTCAGCCTTGAAAATAGTCACTAAAATAATGTCTTGTGGCGTTCCTTCAAAATCAATGGTGTCTTAAAGGTGAAGCCACTGAGTACCTTGGGACAGGTGTCTTTGCATTCCAACCCTGTGAAAGGTGAAACAATCACCAGACTTTAAAAGCCTTCTCACTATCCAGAGAAAGGAATTATTTATGTCACCAACCCTGCTGATTCAATGGGTGTCACTCACCACCCTCACTACCTGCACCTTCCATCCCACGTGGCAATCAGGGATGTGGGAATGCAGTGTGCAGAATCTCCCATGATCCCATGTCACGGCAGGCTCCCAACTCTGTCCTTTTGGAATTAGCCCAAGAGTAAAGTAAAATAGAAACAAAATCTCAGCAGCAAGCCCATGACAGTAACAAAGGGACCTCAAATGACCTTTAGTCCACTCTTCTTTCGCTTACACTCATCGGGCCCGGCTTTTAATTCTCGCCCCCCAAATTAAAATTTTTTGCGATGGTTAAAAATGGAAAAGTATTTATCTCAGGCAAGAATACATAGTACCTTTATACTGCTGCATAACCTCATATAATTGGCACCTAAATCACATAAGAGCCCATAGGACACAAAATTATTCTAGTCTATACTGTAGGGGAAGGGAAAGTTTTGTGAGTGTTCATATACTATACCTATGTGTCCTGCTCACTTACTCCCAGGAGCCTGCACTGCAACACTAGAACACTTCTGTTTTCCAGAGAAAAATATTACAGGCTTTAATTGACACCAGGCAAGCAGTGTACCCTACGTACATATATAATTTCATATGAGTCTCTTAGAAAATGAGACAATTTAATAAACTATGGGCGAGGTATATCAACAGTCCAAGTATGAACATTAAGCCTTACATGCAGAACTTAAGGGAAAACAGTGAGTCCAAAGCGAAACAGACAATATTCCTTGGGAAATTTCACTTGGCCATTCTGGACCTCTCCAATGGAGAAAGCAGTAGGGGAACCCAGCTGAGAGGGTGAAGGCTGGCTGTGGGGAGGAATGAATTGAGAAAGCAAAGCAACACTGCAGCCAATTAGAATTTTCAGAACGATGTATACGGCCAGGCCACGCTGACTGCGCTCAATCTTATCTGGAACTTTAAGAGCAATGATAGAACGTGTGTGTATGTGCGTGCGTGCGTGCGTGCGTGCGTGCGTGCGTGCGTGCGTGCGTGCGTGCGTGCGTGGGAATGCAAGTGCTTAGTTCGCATCTTCTACCTTGTTTGGGACAGGAAGGTTTGCAGCTATGTAAGCCAGGCCAGCTGGCCTATGAGCTTCTAAAAAGTCTCCTCCTTCCCCGTCCAAACTCCCCGCAGGGACAGACTGATTACAGACACCATCACCCCAAGTCCAGGGTTCTGAGGAGCCAGACTCGGCCCACTTCCGCAACAAGCTCTTTATCTAACTCTGCTTCTCCACAGTCTACTCTTCCTATAGCCAGGTATATGGGTGGCACTGTTTGAGATAATCATCACGGTTATATTATAAATGGCATATTCACTGTTTCCATTTTATGGAGAAAGAAACCCAAAGTCTGAATTCTAACTGGCTGAATTCTAACTAATTCACTGGTGCAATGGTTTGGTAACAGGATTCAGCTTTGGAATACTCCTCTCCCACTAGTGCTTAACCATTCTACTGAAACAGTATGAGACTACTCCCAAAGTAAACGTGAAATACCACACCTGACTAACATGACCAGAGAAAATGCTTCATCTGAGACAAAACTGTTCCCAGGGTGTCATTTCAGAGTGTCCAAATCCTCGCAAAACACAAAGTACCAAGCTCAATTTGTTGAGGCTTATTGCCACAAGAGAATGTCAACACTTAGGGCAGGAAACGGCTTCAAGGGGGTTTTAGTGTGTAACACATTACCAGGGAATTCTCAACCAAAGGGAAACTCTGGGAAGGTAGGACGCCTGTTTCCTGTTTCAAAACCCCATGAAGCTACATCACATTTCCTCACTGGGCAGGGCCAAGCTGCTAGGCAAGTAGTAACTTTTTAAAAATTATTTGTTTTATTTTATGTGCATTGGTGTTTTGCCTGAATGTGTGCCTGTGTGAGGGTTCCGAGTCCCCTGTAAGTGGACTTACAGACAGTTGTGAGCTGCCATGTGGGTGCTGGGAATTGAACTCGGGTCCTCTGGAAGAACAGCCAGTGCTCTTAACCTCTGAGCTATAACTCTTAAAGCTTCACTCTGTCTCTTTAAGGTTTTTCCAGTGGTGGGGGGGGAGCATTGTTTCTGTTAAGAAGGCTTTTCCTTGGGCTGGCTTTGCCCGAGTGTTTCCTCTGTACACACTGTTTCTGCAAAGTTAGAGTGAGCAGCACAGAGGAGGTCAGCACAATGCAACCGGACACTTAGGTCCAGAGCTTAGAATAGCCCCAGCCCTGGCCTGGCCCCTCCCTTCCCATCCGATAGGTTTTCATTCACTCCTTCTCTGCAATTATCCTTTTGCCCACTGTAATTATTAGCAAATGTCTACCAGGCCCCACCTCTTTTCTTTAGAACACTACCTTCCTCCAGAACGGTCCAACAGAGCATCACAACAGCCTCTAGTGAAGACCGAGCTTGAGTCATTATGATTTCATGACTGTAAAATGTTGAGGTCTTGGCCTCCAAAAAGACAAAAGCCACCATTTCATCATTTTAGGCTCCCGATTTTCAAAACACAGAACAAAACAACAAGAGGGGTTTAGAGAGAAAAGGTTCCATGGCCACTTTTTCTTATCACTCCAGATAGATAAGCAATGTAAGACTGAAAATGATCCTTGAAAAATCAAACATGGTACCAAGGATATGACAGAGACCATATTATACCTGACTTGAAGTGCTAAGGACAAACTATTAGCTAAACACTTGAGCAGAGGCATGAGAATCTATAATTTTGCTTTATTTACTTCATATTACACTTTGATCAATGCACCCTTTGTTTCAACAGATATTTGGGGATTGGGCACTCTGTCCCAAATTCCTACACTTCCAAAATGTATTCCTATGAAAAAAAAAAAATCCCTCATGAGAAATCCCAGAATTTGCAGCAATACTCTTTCTGACTGGCCATCCGGGGACAGTGGAATTTCTAGCATTATTCCTGCCTGTGAAAGGTGGGAATGCACTTCCTGCAGGAAAACACCTCGGTGTGTCCTAAGGGCTTTGAAAGAGGTCTGAGCAAGCTTCAGAACCAGACGTTGCAGGCCATATTGTCCTGCTGTTCCTTATGTTTCCTGAGCTGCTAGCTGGACTCAGAGTTAAGGAGAGGCCCCTCCTCGTGACGTGAGAGCTGCCAAGGCTGCGGGGGAGTTACCTAGGCCAGCAGAGCCAAGGCCTTATCTCAACGGATGAGGTGGAGTTTGCTCCTTCCCCTATTGCGAAATATGAGAATATTAAGTAATCTGTTTATGTCACACAGATCCAAAATCCAAGCTGACTTTACTGTTTGAGACACGGTCTTCAGGCTGCCCTTGAGGTCCTCATCCCCTGCCTCCACGCCCCTCCCCCACTTCTCAAGCACTAGAATCACAGACAATACACCACTATACCCATCTCCAAGACGACCTTTTTTTTTTTTTTTTTAAAGCCATACTACTTCCTTCCATCTGGAAAAAAAAAAGTTATGTCATGCTTGATTTAACCCACAAAACCTGGCAATTTCCCCTACGTTTGAAATCAAATCCAAGTAGTTGTTTCTTGTGGTCTAGGTTGTTCGAGCAGCACCAGCTTATCATCTACTGACAAGCTCTATACATCAGAGCCCATGGACAGACAAGCTTAGGCCTTTGGGTTCAAAGCAGATCTTCATGTCTGAACTCTTTCCACAAGTTGACATAGTTGAGGTTCAATATTCACTGCAAAGCCACACGCAAAGTAAGGTAACCAGAGAAAGAACGGCTCTAAAAAACTTCCATCTATTGTCAAGATTAAAATTGGCACTTGGCTTCCTTTTCAGGATGCTGTATCTAAGCCATTAACACATGAGGGAAATTTTATGACAACAAGGCTTAAGTCTTTAAATATATGCAGCACAGATAAGTTCATTATTTAAACAAAAGATGACTCCTTGTCCTGACTCACCCTGTTCTCGGCGTTTCGCAGATAATGGGTTTCTACTGAGATTTTTAGGAGGTGGATATTAAGTGTTATGCCGCCCACTGAGAGTAAAGTTGAGCAAGGCAAACTGGGGGCATGGCCTGAAGTCCCAGTTTCTGTAGCCCTAGCACACCAGTCGAAGAAGCCAGGAGAGAACGTGGAGCTCTTCTGGCTTCAGTGAACTGTAGCCAAGTATCTCACCTCGGGGACTCTAAGAATTATTTTCACTGTATGAACTTCTCGAAGCAACTATAGCTACTGACCTCAGTTACTAAAACGTATGGAAATTACTAAAAGGCAAAGCTCCTAACTTACTTTTGCAAGGTGTGTCCTAGTATACTTTAATCACAGTCATCTCAGAAGGAAACTAACTTCTGGGGTCAAAGGAAACATAATTGATAATTTACAGGAAGGGCCCTCTAGCTTGTTGGCCTTTGAACTCATCTGCCTACCTGTGCCAGAAATTCAGCTATTCAGGAAGTAGCATGCTGCTCCTCATCAGGAATGCCTGTTTTGTTTTGTTTTGTTTTTTATGGAATTACAAATATGAGACACACTCGCAACCTTGAGAAACACATCCCCCATTTAAAAGTCCATCTGTATCAGAAGTCACGACAACCACCATCCCTTTCCTCACTCAATCGCAGGACACATGGATGCGCCACCAAACCTTTGTCCATTTTCAACTTCTCTGTACTCCCGGCTCAGAGATAACACTGCATGTAAGTCCTCCCAACCCCATTCAAGGAAGCCAGCTGAGAGACAGGAGGGCCAAATGGAAGGGCATTGAAAGAGAAAGAACCAGTTTATAACTTCCAACTTGTCTTCTAGAGTGTCTTCACTGTTGGAAGTCTACACTGAATCTGCCATAAGCAACTACCCTCCTAAATGGCCTAGATTCATAACGGCAACTTAACCTGCCTTCAAATAGAAGGGATCAGATCAGGCACCGGCCAACAACATGAAAGAGTAACTCTTACGTGGATGACCTATGAGAATGGGAAAGCTAAAGCTTCTTTGCCATTCAACCAACACATTTCTGGCACTGAACAGGCATTTCCATAGCCTCTGGTTGCCTTTTTGTTCCTCTCCCAAAGAAAGCTGGTTACAGAATTATGTGCTATTTACATTAGGATTTATACTGTGATCAATAGATTAATTTTCTGCTTGAAAATCAAGGGAAATCGCTCAGGAAATACAGTTCTTAGCCAAAGCCTTAAGGACCTGAGTACAGTCTCCCACTGCAGTTTTGTGTTGTTGATCTGAGGCACCTTCAGCACTCTGGATTAACATGCCCTGAGAACTCAGTTAGGGCTTTGTTCTCACAGGAGAATGTGTGCACACTGTACATTCCCACCCCCAAGGTGTTTTTGTTTTGTTTTGGTTTTGGTGGGTTGGTTTTTTTTTTTTTTTTTTTCCACTTTAAATTGTTCTAAACCCATAGAATTTTCAATCAAACCTACATTATCTCTCATACTCTAACTTGATGACTTTCTCTCGCCTTCTGCAGTCTGGGATAATGACAGTGACTGCAATGAAGTTTCAGCAATGAAGGGAAGTGTTATTCTTTAGCCTTCCCCAACTTGACATTTTCCCATAGTCATGCTGTAAAAAAAAAAAAAAAAAAATGCAAGGAACCCATAAAACAATATGAGAGAAAATACTGTAGTTTCCACTTTTCTAAGAAACTTAGGCATAAAGTTTGTGTTAGTCTCAAGTGCTTAAGCATGTGAGGGGGGGGGGGCGGGGAGCCAGAGGGTGGGGCCAAGGGAGCACCAGTCGTCCACACTACAGGGCAGAAGAAAGCAGGTGAAACAAATCACCATCCTGGGGCTGGTCCCGGTAGCACAGGAGCACGAACACCCTCTACCTGGTGCTCCATCAGACTGAAGAATCGCCCCAGAACACACAATAGCCATGTTCCTCTCCCCAACCTCATAACCCTCTGTGCCAAGGTTTGGGGAGGCATGGAACAGTAACCAAAAGGACCGGTCAGTCCACAGCCTCCAAAACACAGAAGTGTCTCTCAAGTGACATTCACAGGAGGAACTGATGGCATCGCTCATCTGCATGTTCCATTTGGTGCTATCTATAACCCCGACTGCCATATGGAATCTCATACCTTTAAATGCCCAAAATAGGCTTTATATTTGTGATGCCTTCGCTTTACTACTTTAATAAATACTAATGCAGCCTTGCCTTCTCACTACCAACCAAGGGGTATCCCCCTGGCACTACTGATAAGGCAGGAGGTGAGTGAAGGGAAGGCATCCTGAAGTGTGTTGGCACGGATAAAATGGAATGCTTTCTCGGTTTGAACAGGCACTGGAAAAACTAGTGAAAGAGGCTCTGAGGAGCTTTCAAATCAAAAATGCTTGCCCGTGTTTTCTTAACTAAAACTCATCCATGACAACCGTTCTCATTGCCTTCAGCTTAGACCTGTTTTCCCTACAGCGACCGTTATCATTTTGTCTCTTTAGCAACATCTGTTTTTTCGCCCCTGTAAGCTAAAAAAAAGAATCGTAGAAGGTGCAAACAACCACATTTCTATAGATCGGGCAGCTTCCTGGAATTACCTAGTAAAACAGTCATCTCTGGTGAATGAGGAAAGTAACACAAGCACTTGCTTTAAAATAACACTTAAAAAAAAATAAAGTAACAGGTAAGACCCTGCTGAGTTCAGTTCTGAGGGTCCAATGAAGTTCTTAAAATTACTTCCCGTATTGCAGCAAAACCCGTAGAGATTAAAGAAACTCCGCAGGCAAGATCTGGTGCTTAACTTTAAAAATGTAAGATGCATGAAATTACATATGAATTATCCACAGAGACACAGATACAAACACACACTTTGCCAGACGCAAAGGGCTCACCTTCTACTTCTTCTTCATCACACACATGTTTGAGGAAGGAAGCCCCTCTGTCCAGGACAGCTTCATCCTCCATCCTATAGTAATAGAAAAGAAAAAAAGAATGCTCAGACTTCTCCTGAAGTGAGCCACTTGAAGCAGCCCAGCTCCTGGGCAGGTTAACCTGCAAGCTGTTGTTCATGTTTGCAGGGCAGAGTCCCTCTTGCTTTGGTGGCTTTGTCACTCCTTCACGCAGCTCTTCTCATCCGGTGCTGGGGAACGCGCTGGCCCCACATAGCTTCAGTTCTAACCTTGAGAGGGTAGCCACATGGATAGGTAACAGAAAGTAATCCCAGTTCTTCTAGTCTGGATGTTGAGGTGGGGCGGGGAGGAGGGCAGGATTCTCCCTTTGGGGAGTTTGCAGAAAGGGAAAAACCAGAGATGAAAACAAAAGAGAAAAAAAAAAATACCAAGAGAAGAAGTTTGGTGTGTCTGGAGTGCTCGTGATGATCATTTGTGGAAATCCAGTTTCGGTGCTTAGCTCGTTAAACACCCCCACTGCACAAAATGTATACCCTCACACGAGCACACGCACGCCCACCCACACACAGAGCGCGACAGGGAGTTAGGCTAATGCACAGTGGGAGCCCAGCTTGCAGCCAGCCTCCTAACACCAGCCCAGTGTTCTGTGTTGAGTGGCAAGCGTTGTTGAGTCACATGTTGGCCTTACGGAAACCTGACATCTGAGGATTATCCAGCACTGGGGCTTCAGCGGTGGGCGCGTACACATGCCACGCGTCCATTCATTCCCACAGCCTTATCACGCGTCTCTCTGTGTGCGATCCGCACTGTTAACTCTTCTCTGGAGGGCATGGAGTTCTTCATTTTGTACCCACGTTATGCTGTCCTCCGGTCTCCTTACATAATAGGATCTACTCTGCAATTTCATATGCTAAATAAGACCTCAGAATCTATCCAGGGAATGACAGCGTGGTTTTTTTTTTTTTTTTTTTTTTCTCAGTCTCCCGGTGCCAAACATGTTTCTGGTTTACAGAATGAGCAAAGCTTTATTCTCTTACTCTGCGACTCTTTTCACTGCATTAACGTTCATATACAGATTTCCATGAACTCTATTTATAGTGGAAACAGAAAGAAATCCTGAACTGCTCCAATGCTGCCTGTGTAGTACAGGGCTTATAACAAAGAACTTTCTCTGGGCACAGCTGCTCTGTGTCATCTCATATATGAGCTCTGCCAGAGAACCACATGTTCACTCTGTATCCTAGGCATCCAATTATGTGCCCAAGCTCTAGATATGGTTGAGTCTGTTTTCCATACTGTCTGTATCAAGTATGTTGCTGCTTTAGATATTTGCTGTAATCTAGGCAGCGGGGCACTGAATTCTGTTTTTCCCCTTCCTGTTTTAGGGGCACATCTCCCTCACCAAGCAGTCACCTTTGCACAAAGGGTCAGAAGCAAAAACAAAAATCTCAGCTGCCTACTCAGTAGTTAATGCCTCCTGGTGCAAAGTGCTTCGCTTTTTCGAGCTGCAGGGATTTTTCCCCCTTTGTATAAAATTAGAGTAATATTATCTATTTCACAAGGATTCGACACAATAACATCAACTCTGCATTGATTGCTTGGAGATTTGAATGAGGTATCAAATTTGAATGCATTCAGCACCAAACTTAGTGCGCGTCACTTTGTCTAATAAATGTGATTCCTGGGCCGGTAAGGTATCTCAGCAGGTAAAGGTGCTTTGCCTCCAAGCTTAATGACCTGGGTTCTTGCCTAGAACCTACTTGGTATAAAGAGAAAACTGACTCCACACCTGTGCTGTGGTGCACACGGGGGGGGGGGGGGCGTGTAGAAGGCAGGGGGAAAAGAGAACACACAGAGGGGGGGGGGAGGATTTTCTTTTGGGGATTTTTTTGTGGGGGTTTGTTTTGTTTTGTTTGTCATTAAGAAACTCATTCCTAATCTACAGCTACACCACCCTGAACTCCCCCAGCCTTGTCTGGTCTCAGCAACTAAGCAGGACTGGGCCTGGGTAGCACTTGGATGGGAAGAGATCCATTATGTTTGGACACTTAAAAAGAGACGTGAGTCTCACACATACTTGATGGTTTGTCCTGACACATGCCAGAATATGTTTCTTCTCTGCACTCATGCTAAAAATGTATAAAACAAGATATGGGTCCATCGGCAGGATTATAGTGGGAAAGGAATTCCTTAAAGGCTAAGAAGTCATTTACCGGCTTCTCCCAGCCGTAGGCTCCCAGGAAGATTAAATAATACAGCCATTACTCGTGGATTCAGCAACTATTTAATTACTGCTTTCTATATTCCTGTTGCTCTTCATTCAGATAGAAGGGAACAAATCTACATGTAAGACAAAGATTCCTTAGAAGAAAACAACCTAACAACTAATGGAGGGACAAGGCAACCTAGAGACCACGTGAGCTCTGCAGAGTGAATCGGGCCAAGGGGCTGCATCGCACACGGTGGTGCTAATGAAGCCACGTGATTAGAGGCAAAGTCGCTGTGTCAGAATGCACAGCCAAGCCCTTCCAAGTAAAGGCAATGATAGCAAGGGCCAAGGCCTCAGGGAGAAAACTTTAGCACCGTCCAGGAACAGACGTAAGTTCAGCAAGGCTAGACAGCAACAGAGGTCAACTGTACAAATGATCCTGGGTGGGGAGACGGGTCATGCAAGCCAGGAGGAGACAGAACTGAAGGCAACTGGAAGCTGGAAACCTGGACCGTTTTCCCCTTTTCAAAGGGTCACTCTACCTGTGCTGTGGAGGACGGATGGTCAGGGAACAAGAGAAACTTGTAAAGTGCCATAAGAACCAACGAGATTTTATGAGAAACAGGCTGTTGGGAAGGCGTGGAGAAGGCATCGTGTGTGTGTGTGTGTGTGTGTGTGTGTGTGTGTGTGTGTGTTTGCTAACATAATCACAACTGCCTGAGTTGGGAACTAGGATCTCAGGGCTGGTGTTAAATATGGCAAAATCCATGCACCATGCTGGTGCTGAAGTTATCACCGCATGCAATCCTGCAGGAAAGCAGAGCAGGTCCAAGGGAGTAGACCTGGGATCACCTGCTACAACCCGCCCACATCCCCAAGTCAGGCAGTGGAGTGAGGTAAGTGCATTGTGGGCGTGAGTGACATCAGGGCAGTCAGAGAGAGCATCTCATCTGAAAGCCGAGAAAGGAGATGGGGAAGCTAACCTTGGGTGTGGCACTAAGGAGGACACAGTTGTCCATTACAGAAGCAGCTGAAACAGGCCACGCGAAGTGCTGGAGGAGAGGGGAGCTGAGAGGGTGTCTGCCTGCTCCCTCTTCTCAGCTCTACCTTCCTCAGCTTAGGAGAAGAGTAAATATTCACTGAGCATCTACTGTGCACCCTGCACACTTCGAGGGACCAGGGCTACACAATCACATCTACCTTCTAGAACTTCCCTGGAGGTCAGGGAGCCATCCAAAGTGCAAGGAGCCACCAGCTACCCAGCATTTGTACACACCAATTAAGACTGACAGCTCAATGAGAATATTTTCTTAACCTCCCCAGAAGAACAGCAAAATCCCTGAGCGCTGCACCGCTGCACATACCCTGTATGCAGTCCCTCTGGAAAATAAAACAGCTCGCCCCTCACTTCTTCTCAGAACTAACCCCAGGTCAGTCAGCATGCAGGATCCAACACAAGGAAGCATAGACATCATGTTGTACCCTCTCATCTGTCAGGGAGGCCCTAAAATACTCTGCTGTCTCTCGACGTATTTTCTCAAGAAAACATTTAACCTAGAAATCTATGCCTTTCCCAAAATTACATGCCACAAGCAACAGAAAATGGGAAGCAAGAAAACCAAAGGCAGTTTGGAAGAGAAGGTAGAAAAGTCACGGTGCCCAAGCCCTCTCACAGCCCCCAAGCCCTCTCACAGCCAAGTGGAGAAAACCACCCACCCCCACCATCAGAGCGGAGAGTGGGGGTCATGTCTGGTGCATTCCTTGGCTCTTTGATGCATATTTCACATTCCTTTCAGGACTATACATAGCAAGTCATCAGAACTTCATTCTTTCTGGTGGATCATGCAAGGTCCCTGCACACAGGCCTCTTCCCTGCCGAAAAGGAGCAAGTGAAACAAAGTGAAAACACCAAGCCCAGTGGCCCTTACTCTTCCTCAAGAGCAAGACCACTCTGGTGCACTTGGCTTTCTGCACAGACCTGAGAAATCCACCTTTACATGACAGACATCAGTTATTGAGCCTTGCATCCTCTTAGCAGTTGCTGGCTATTATTAGCAAGACAGAGATATCATGTAAAGTGGCTGACCTGATCATTTTTCCCCCTCTATAAATCAGCAGGAAGAAATTAACTCATCCAGTCCCCTAATCAGGACCCCCAAATCTGCCCTTTAAAATGTCCTTCGCACGTGTTCTGCACTTGCTGAAAGCAGAGCAGGAAGTGTGCTTCCACACAGCTTGGGTGGTTGTTCACATCCCTGGCAGGAGGCAAAATTCAAACCAGACTTGGAAGCACCTGACCAGCAACAGGGGTAAGGGGATAAGAGTCACACCAGTCAGTGTAAAATCCACTTTGAATCAATGCTGCCTTCCTCCACCTGGCCTCTGATCAGAGAAGTTACACTCCTTCTACACAAGTCCAGACCCACGGTGGGGGTTTTCTAATTCTGCATTATTCTGGGATAGCAAAATGATTTAACTGGAACACATGTCAGCCCGTCTGCCAAATGGGCAGGCTCTCACCAGCCGGCCCTAATCACTGAGCAGGCCTGTGAGGGTGACTTAAGTCCGGCACGAGAAACATTTGTGCAAAACTGTCAGCCACTGGGCCCAGAGCACCCGTCCGCATTCCAGCCCTCTGAGATCCCACCCTCCCCTGAGCCTGCGCCAACTGCCAACGTGCTCACCAACTAGTACTCAACGAGCAAGCAGCTGCCACTCGGCCAGTCAGCAAGTGGCAGGCCGCCAGCACACAAGTTTCAAGAACACCAGCCTGCTGGTCACAGTGCCGTTAAAGGTTGAAGGTCTTCGGCTACGCTAGCCTTTAGCTTCGCCTCACTTGCCCTCCTGCCTCCATCCTTCCCCCATCATGCCTCCCACAGTAGCAGTTCACTTGTCTCTATGGTAACAGCATCTGGTTTCAGAGTTAGAACTTCATGCAGCACAGTTTCTCTCTTCGCCTGGGGCTTTTTGCCAAGGGGTGCACTAGCAAAAAGGCTGCTGCCTGAGTTGGAGCCACCTGTTTCCTTGTCACCCCAGGATGGTAAATCTGCTGTGTGTTCTCAGATCGTGGCATCTATCATGCGGGACGAACATGTTAAGCTCAGCATGCTGTCCGTGGTGGTAGAGGGACCAGGCTAGAGCTTGCAGTCAGAAACCAGAACCAGCCCATCTCTTCCACAGCCTGAGCCAGGGTGCTCAGAGATAGGCAGTGTCAGGGACTTTTGACTGCTCCCAGAGGTGGCAGCAGGGAGCAAGATGACTCCAGCTGTCAACATGTCCAAACTAGAGTTTGACATCACCGGTTCACTTTGTGCACGCAGCTTCAATTTTATTAGTTAACCTAGTATTTAAATACTCTATTCTGTCCTCGCCAGCTTGGTCTGTTTATGACATCTAATGAACCCCATCACCTCTCATTTTATAAAAGCTTTTTTGTCCACAGCAAATGCTAAACAGTTCTGTGCTCACATGCCCTGAGGCACAGACATGTATAGGGAGTGGAAAAATACTGAGAGTGACGATTTTCATATTAGCAAATACTGTTATGATAATTATGCACACAGTGTTGCCAGGGATTTTTAGTTATGGACTAAAAGGTACATGCATTCCTGAGCTGTTCCCTGTGTCCACATCACTTGTAAGAGGTGAAAAAATCACTCTGACCAGCAGCTCTCTGAAAACGTAATGTTTTCTTTTGAGTTTTTTTAACCATTTTGTTTTTTTAAAGCATTTTATTGGAACCTTTGTTGCTTTGCAAAACGCGTTATCCCTATCTGTAACGGGACCGTAAAGAGCAACACACAACCGTGAGAGTCATAGGTGGCAAAGCCGGCTCAGCACGGCAAAGTGCACTGCCATCTCTTGGCAACATGTGTTCACTGCAGCCGACTGCAACAGGAGGACAAGGGAAAGTGGTAAGCATTCCCTTCAAAAGTTCACACAAGTCCCTGAGGGAGGGCCTTGCAGCCCCCACAGGAAGTGAGAAGAACGCAGTCACTGGCTTAACCATGCACAGTGCCGAAACTCTGGACAGACTGATGTCTTAGGAGAGAGAGAGAGAGAGAGCCATCAGCACAGCAAAACTGACAAGCACAGTTGATCATAGCCGGGCCTCCCACAGATCAGCAGGCCACGTGGCAGAGTGACCCTCACTCCCACTTCAGGAGGTCCCTAATCAATCGGTCATTGACACAGGCCAAGAGCCAGGGAGATGCGGCCCCACCTGAAACCAGAACCAGGGCAGGTTCGTGCTACACATAATTCTAGACATTATGGACTGCCTTCAAAGTTTCTCTGTACTCTTAGGCACTTTTCCCAGAGAAATGATCATTTATGTTCACACTAAGACCTGTACATGAGTGTCTGTGGCAGCTTTATTCGTATTGGCTAAAAGCTAGAACTGGGCCAAGTGACTTTCTATAGGTAAATGGTGATGGTTTAAAAGAAAGAAAGAAAGAAAGCAAGCTACAGTCTATCCTATCACGGACTATGGCTTAGCAAGCAGTAAGTGAGGATAAGCCACCGACTCACACGATAAGATGATGTGTCTTTAGGAGTTTACGTTAAGACCAAGAGCCAGCCCCAAAGGCTACATGTTGTATAAATCAGTCACGTAAGATTTCTGAAATGGCAAGTTTTACATATGAAGGACAGATCTGAAGTCTCCAGGGGTTAGAGATGGGAGTGTTGGCAGCTACAAACAAGCCAGGTAAAGATGGATGTGGTACCAGCTTAACTCCACATCTGATCACCCTGGTGGCAACACATGGACCTGTACACAGGTGGACCATATAGAATGTGTAGAGAGAGGGGAGAAGACAGCGTAGATCTGAAGAGTTCCGCGATACCTTATAAAATGCTAATTAGCACAGAGTAAAACTGGCCCAAGTGTGGGGTTGCTCCCCAAAAGTCATTTCTCTATTATTTCTAAATGATGCCTTCAAATCTACAGCTGACTCAAGATTTCCATCAAAAAGTACTCACTTACCATTCTGGAAATACTATTTTCCATGGTGGTCAGGTACAGACAGAATCAGGCAGACCTGAGCATTAACTCCTTTAGCAACTCTGTCTTTGGGACAGCGAACTAACTCTCACTTCAGCATCTCCTGCCGACAAGCCTGAAACAGTTCACACTGGTTTAGGGTTTTAAATAAGTCTCTGAAGTAACCAAATCCAATTCATCTCGCCGCATCGACACTAAATATGTGTAGGGACCAGACAAGATACTAAGATCTGAATAATCCTACAAACCCAAAGGCTGGAATTCGGTCCCAGGGGAGAGCTAGTGAGAATCTGAGCTGGTTCCAATATGTGCCTTTGAACTCTCCTCTCGAACCTTCTCCTTGTTGGGGCAGGGCCTCCCATGCTCTGTGCCCAGGTTGCCATCTGAGCTCGGGCTGCCTGGCACAGACTGTGTAACAACAGGCAGAGCCTGAAGTGTCAAGAGGCACCGATGGACTCTGGGGATAAAGAAGTCACTGGGGTCCAAAAGAAGGGAGAGTTTGCTGCAAGGCCATGGCATGCTAACAAAGAGACTGCTGGGAAGGGCACACCATGCTAACCCAAGGCTGATGGCCTGGTGCTGAGGACACTCCCCTCTGACAATCATGGTTGCACAATCATGGTTTATAATCATGGTTGCACACTACTGAATGACTAATGGCCTTCCTGGGTTTCCCACAACAACTTCATGTTGCCTGAAGCACCTGCTCTTTAAATGTCTTCTTGTTTTCTTTTTAAAGATTTATTTATTTATTTATTTATTATGTATACAGTGTTCTGCCTGCATACACACCTGCACAGCAGAAGAGGGCCCCAGATCTCATTATAGATGGTTGTGAGCCACCGTGTGGTCGCTGGGAATTGAACTCAGGACTTTTGGAAAAGCATCCAGTGCTCTTAACCTCTGAGCCATCTCGCCAGCCCCCTTTAAATGTCTTCTTAAGATTTTTCCTGTTACACGGAAGCGAGCCTTCCTCCCAGACTCTTACCTTTCAACTTTCCCTCTTTTGAGGAGTTTGGTGTAAAAGCAGAAAGGCCAGAAGACAGGAGATGGGCAAGGCAACACAGCTAGTATTGCTCCATGAGAGAAGTCAGGGCCAAGGGCAGCAGTGGGCATGTCCCTTTACTGTCCCTTTGTCCTTTTCACTAGCAGTTCTCCAGACAACTAGACCCCAGCCAGCAGCCAATAAAGGAAAGAAAACGAAAAAGGGGGAAAGGAAGCTCCCCCATATAATGATGGGAAAACAGACAGACACAGCTGCAAACCAGTCATGTTAAGAAGCATCTACCAGCCAAGAGCGCTCTCTATGATGCTGGTTTTAAAAGCAAGAATGGATGGCTGGCTTCCCATCTGCTCTCACTAGTGGTTTCCAATTTGTGTCATTGGCTTCTAGAGCATTCTCTTCCAACCCAATCATTCATAAAAAAAATAATTTGGCACCTTCCTCCTCTTGAATACCATGCAATGGTTCTTCTTTAGAAGAATCTTCTGGGAGCCAGGCTTGGTGGCGCACACCTTTAATCCCAGCACTCAGGAGGTAGAGGCAGGCAGATCTCTGTGAGTTCAAAGTCAGCCTGGTCTACAAAGTGAATCCAGAACAGCCAAGGCTACACAGAGAAACCCTGTCTCGAAAAAAAACAAAAACAAAAAAAAAGAATCCTCTGGGTTGAGTATAACGTATTCAACACAGAAGAGGGGGCTGGTCCAGAGTGTCTCACACACACACACACACACACACACACACACACCTCCTTAGCCCCTCTTCCCTGCCTTCCCTAGCTTTGCATGGTATATACTGCTCAGATACCCAGAAGCCGCATAAGATGCCACCAGAAAGCTCAGCCTCACTCCTCAGACCTACAACTACACAAATTAAAATCCCATAATGTGTACAGATAAGACTAGAATGAAGCAAGATGGCAGCTATTTGCAAATAGGACTGTGACTTGAAATGTTGAAATAAACCTTGAGCTCTAGACACTTCAACTTGGTCGGTGGTGAATTATCTATGGTATGTAGTCCACAGGCAGCACCAATAAGTAAATGCCACAAATAGATCACGCTGACACTCATATTCAGTCTATGATTCTATACACATTTACTTTAGATTACCACATATTAATCTCAGATTAGTTTCAAGATGGCAGGTGGGTAAGAATTCAAAAGCAGGAATTTTTTTTTTTTAGGACACAAGGCTGAGAGTCAGCCACATGGCACCTGATCTGGTATGGCTTCTGCCCTGGTCACCTCTGACACAGAGAACTGACATCAGCAAAAGTGCTTCCCCTCCCCCTCTCTCACCAATATGGCAGCCATACAGTTCACGTCTTCCAGCCTGAACTACCACCCACCTGGCAAGGATGAGGCTGCTGGCATTTGCTTAAGTTCTCACTTGGTCCAGGCAATGTGTTAAGCATTATACATGCATTACTTCAACCTGGGCACTGTCACACTTTGTCCGACTGGCTTATATAGTGCTGAAGACTCTAACTGAAGGGTTTTAATACCAGGAACAATCCACGAGTGTATATTAAGAACATTCAAGGTGTTCACCATTTTAACCAGTTTAATATTAAACTTCTTAGCATATGAAATAGTGGGGTTTTGTTACGGCATTTTTGTACACACAGATGCCTATCCTTTGCTCTTATTCCCTCTCCCCCACTGTAGTATTGACCAAGGCATGTAAATTTACCTCAGCTGGGTACCTATAAAGTAGAGACAAGAGGGCTAGAAGATTGAGTAAGGGTACCTCTTGGCTCTCAAGATGTTTTCTACCGTTTTGTTTATATGGTGTGGCATGCCATCTGCTCACTTCTGGAAGAAGTACTTCTCCTCAATACCTTATTTTCAATTACATGTTTTAATAACATTCACTCCATCTACCCGACTCTCCTCAAGTCCACCCACTTCCCTACTACCCAACTGTTTGTCTTTTTCTTTTTCTTTTTCCTTTTTTTTTTTTTTTTTCCCATCAAGGCCAATACGGGTTACCAACTACTCTTAGATGAGTGGCCTTCCACCACAGTGGAGTTCAATCAGCAGGTACAAAACTCTTTTAAAAAGTTTTTAAACCTGGCCCTCCCCCTCCCAGCATCTGACAATTTCCAATGGCTCAGGTAAGGCTAGGGGTACAACTTCAAGCCCTAATCCCCTCTCCACACTGGGACGTGGTCTGAGTTAGGCTTGCACGGGTCCTGGGCACGCTGCCACACTCACTGTGAGTCTATATGTCCAGGTGTCCTGCTGTCTCCGAGAGACACTGCTTCATCCAACCCCTCTTCTATAACAATCCCTGAGCCCTTGGAGGGTTGTGCCGTGTCCCTGTTCCAGTCGGGGCTGAGCATTCCTCTGTCTCTTACTCTCCACACTTTGAACAGTTGTGTGTCTCTGTGTTATTTACCACCTACTTCAAATAGAAGCTTCTCTGATGAGAGCTGACAGATTCAGTCACGCACAGGTATAGCCATGTCATTAGGAGTTGGTTTAATAATATGTCTATTTATCTGAGTAACAGCGCTGTGTCCTTCACCTAAGATCTTCTCGTTATTTATTGATGCAGTCATGTTTTAAATACTTGCCACCGAGTTCTGTGACAAGCACCAAACAAAGTAAAACTTTGCTATCTAATTCCATCCTTAGAGAAACCCACTTTACTTCTCATATATCCATGTCATTGTGTGTATTCTTTACCTTTGTGTATACAAGCTTCGCGGCACCATTTCTATACATGCATAGGCTGTCCTTTGAGAGTATTCATCCCTTCTTTTGTCTTTTTTAATCCCCTTCTCCCTTCGCCTTCTCCCCTCCACATCACTAATAGTCCCTCTTTTGCTCTCATGTCTATTCCCCACCCCTAGTTCTGCACATGCGCAGAACTGTAAGAGTCTCCTCTTCCATGTCCTTTCCCCGCCCCTAGTTCTGCACATGCGCAGAGGCATAAGATTCTCCTCTCTTGTGTCTGGCAGGTTTCACTAAACAAGATCTTCAGCTCCACTTTTACTCCTATAACTAATGTCGTTTTGTTTTTGTTATGGCTGAATGCAACTACGTTGTGTATACATGTCACATTTTCTTTATCCGTTCATCTGTCGATAACCACCTAGGCCGAGTCTGTACGGAGCATTTTAAATAGTGTAGCGGTAAATATGGGCACACAGGTGTCTCAGAAGGAAGCTGGCTTTGATGCTTTAGGGTGTATTCCCAGAAGAGATAGAGCTGTATCAGGTAATAGGTCTATTTTTTTAAGGAATCTCCATATTGATTTTATAGTGGTTGGCTCAGGGATAATAATAAGAATTGACAGATGAGACTGTATCAAATTAAAGTCTTCTGTACACGTCTGCAAACCCAGCAACCGTTTGTGAGGCTAAAAGAACAAGGTTTTGAATTTGATACCAGCCTTGGCTGCACAGTAAGATCTTGCCTCAAAATACAAATGAAAAGTAAGTGGCTAAGAGGCTTGTACACTTAAAAAAAAAAAAAAATAGGGTGACAAGCAGGGCAGCCTAGAGGATGAGAGAAAACATTTGCCAACTATTTATTCCACAGGAAATTTATATCCAGCATATATAAAGAACTCAAAAAAAAAAAACTGTACACTAAGTGAACAAGCAATCCAATCAATAAATACACAAATGAACTGGACATTTTTCAAATGCAGAACAAATGACTAATACATGGAAGAAAGCAGTATTGTTCATTAGCCATTAAGAAAAATCAAAATCAAACTACTCTTGGCATCCCATCTCATTCCAGTCAAAATGCCTTTAAAAAAAAAAACAAAACAAAACAAAAAATACTGGCATACATGGAGAACTTTGGTAAGTGCCCCTGAAAAACCAGAAGGCCACTGCAGGTCTCAAGAACAGTGACATCCTCAGGCTGATAGCCTCCTTTACTCTCCGCAGTCTTGCCAACTGTATAAACATTTTTATTTTTTTTTAAAGATTTATTTATTTTTATTTAGTGCATATGAGTGCTCTATCTGCAGAAGAGGGTATCAGATTATATTATAGATGGTTGTGAGCCACCATGTGGTTGATAGGAATTGAACTCAGGACCTCTGGAAGAGCAGGCGGTGCTGTTAACCACTGAGCCATCTCTGCAGCCCCAACATTTTTATTAAGGTATGCCCAGACCCATTTAGAC
Source organism: Acomys russatus (assembly GCF_903995435.1). Classification (NCBI taxonomy): domain Eukaryota; kingdom Metazoa; phylum Chordata; class Mammalia; order Rodentia; family Muridae; genus Acomys; species Acomys russatus. Next base: position 14,855,574 of record NC_067164.1, on the reverse strand, counting down.
CTCTCAGGGGCCTCAGCCTTTTAGCCTAGAGGTCACAAGCAAGTATGTGAGTCAGCCTCCTTCCACACCATGCCAGAGGCTAGGCCACACTGCCCTCAGCAAACCAAGAGTGCGCAGGCACCTTAGAGAACTTTAGCCCCTGGCTGTTAGCTTGAGGGGCGGGAGGAGGAGACTCCTAACGGTGGCAGCAGGTGTGTCCCTGATTCTTTTGCCTGCTCTTGATGCTCTTTTCATGCTATTGGGTTGCCTTGTCCAGCCTCCATGTGAGGCCTTTTGTCTTGTCTTATTGTATCTTGCTTTGTCATAGTTGTCTCTTAGAGGCCTGTTCTTTTCTGAAGGGAGGGAGAGTGGATCTGAGGAAGAAGAGAGGTGGGGGACTTGGAAGGAGTGAAGGGAGGAGAAACGGTTGTCAGGAGGTATTGTATGAGAGAAAAATCTGTTTTTGAGTATAAAAGTAAGAAGCAAAATAAAATATTAGCCCCGAATTCAGCATCCTTACCTGGACTCCAGCACCATGAAAGTGCCCACCACAAAGAGCAGTCTGTACCAACTCGTATATTAAACAGCAATGTTGCCAAGGTCTGCCTCGTTGTCTCTGCTGCTCAAGACTCAAGGAGGCACCCCTAAACCCACACTGGCCTGAATTTGTCCCAGCAATAACGCTTGGTGTCTGAAGAAGGCAATGCCAACAATTAACACATAGACATCATGGGAATACAATGGAATCAGCCTGTCAGTGTTGCTGCTGTCTGTGACTGAAATCCATATCTTAAATAGTAATAGAATGAGTGTGTTTCAAGCTGACTTCTCTAATGTGTTTTATAGGTGAGTTTTAGAAACGCAGTGTGTGACTTGAGGTCCTAATTTGCACGAGTCAACTTCTTTATAAAAAGTTGGAGCAGAGGGTGTTCCATTGGTAAATCTGGTCGGATTGGAAGTGGGGGTTCCCAGGACTGGCCTCCCTGTATAATGAAACGAAGGTTTGTTTGGTCTCCTGGCAGAGAGAAGAGCATCCCATACTGCAGGATAGGCTCCTCCCACCAAAAAATAACACTCCGATTCTGGCAGAATATATGGGAGACATGGCCACCAAATGCCATGTGTGAGCTGAGGTCCTAATTTGCACAGGTCAGCTTCTTTTTAAAAAGTTGGAGACAATCTTGAAAGTTTGAATATTAATGGGGTATTAATTGCTACTAAGAAACTAATGGTGGTTTTTATTAGGTATGAGAGTAGCGCTAGCAGTTTCTTTACTGTTTTTCCCCATTTTATGATAGTATATGCAATATATGCACATGTGTGCACCGTTGTACATACACACATACCAATGCACTAACATACCCATGTATGCACATTGAAGAGACCAGCTGGAAGGATGTCACATGTTTTCCTCCATGGCTCCCTCTTTTTTTTTTTTTTTCCCCCACCTCTCCTGTGTAAGATCTCTTATTGAATCTGAAGTTTGTTGTTTTGGCTAGTCTGGCTGGTCAGTGAGCTCCCAAAATCCACTTGTCCCCACTCTCTAATGCTAGGGTTTTACACACACACACACACACACACACACACACACACACACACACACACACATAACTGGCTTTAACATTCCAATTTCAGGGAAATGTGTATAGAAATAATAAGTAGTGAAATGCTGCAAACTAGGGCTTCCTTTAAAGTATCTCAAGGAAGGAAAATTAATAAAATAAAATATCCCAAGGAAGAAAACCGTCCAGGAAGTAAGGAAGTGAGAACGGACTGGCCACATGTAGAAACCGATGGGTGAACTGTGGGCACAGCTAATGTGGTGGAAGGGGCCCAGGGTGCTGTATCGTCCCCTTCCTCCATTCAAGTTTGAAATACTCCAAAGCAAAACCTTTTGGGAAACTTCCCACTTTAGTATGTATGGTATGTGTATGTGTATACTCATGTTTGCATATGTGGGGATGGTGTATGCCAGTGCCTGGACAAGAGGGACCCAAGACTGACATCAAGATCATTCTCCATTGCTTGGCCACCTTACTCCACAAGGAAGGCTACCTTAGTCAAACCCTGAGCTTGATGACATGAGAGTCTGGCTAGCAAGCTTGCTCTGGAGATCCCATCTGCACCTCCTGGGGCTTCAATTGCAGAGGCCAATAATGACCCCTGCCTCCCCGCCCTCTTTGTGGATTCTGGGGATCTGAACTCTGGTACTCACATCTGACCGGCAAGTGCTGAAGCCATCACCCAAGTCCTAATTTTGAAATTTTGAAAACCACCCCTCCCCTCTTCTGTATGACAAAAATTCATCACAAAAGAATCCATGAACACAAATCATTACCAAGACAACTTCCATGGTTCAAAGATGAATCTGTTCCCAGATAACTAAAAACCATAAAGCCTACAGCCATAGTCCTACTACTTTCAGACATCTGCTTTGTTTTGTTTTTCGAGACAGGGTTTCTCAGTGTAGCCCTGGCCGTGTCTTGGAACTCGCTCTGTAGACCAAGCTGGCCTCGAACTTACAGTGATCTCTCTGCCTCAGCTTCCTGGGTGCTGGGATTAAAGGTGTGTGCCACCACCCCCGGCCCAGACATAACTTACCATCTCAGCAGGTTCACTATGGCCTTTTTTTTTTTTTTTTTTTTTTTTTTTTTTTTTTTTTTGTGCCTCATACCCAAGCTCCCTCGTGGGAATACCAGACAAGCTTTGGCATACCTAATGCTTCCCAGCAGATGCAAAGCAAACGCAGTCTAGAAGGGCTGGCCAGATGGCTCAGTGAGTAAAGTCACTTGTAGCCAAGCCTGATGACCTAAGTTTGAGCCCCAGAACCTACATGGTCAAAGAAGATAACAGAATCCTGCAAGTTGTCCTCTGACCTCTCAACATATACACTATGTGGAACATATTCATAGACACAGAACTAAGTAAACAAATATATGTTCTGAAACAATTTTAAGCACACTTTGAACATTTTTGTTTGTTTGTTTGTTTGTTTTTTCTCAAGGCATGCTTTCCCTGTGTAGCCTTGGCTGTGGACTCACTTTGTTGACCACACTGGCCTCGAGCTCATAGAGATTCACCTGCCTCTGCCTCCCCAAGTGCTGGGATTACAGGTGTGCATCCAGGAGAACCTAAGTCTTTTAAGAGAGAGTTTAGGAGATCTATGCTTCTTAGCAGTGAGCACCTATAGTTTAGCTCCCTCATTTGAATTAAATTACATGGCAGGGTCATCAAGATGGCTCAATGGGTATAGACACTTGCTACACAAGTTGGACTACTTGAGTTCAATCCCTAAAGCCCACGTAAAGGTGGACAGAATTGATCCCTGAAAGTAGTCCTCTGACCTCTACATATATGCCATGACACCTACATGCCAACATGCACACGCGCACACAATAACTTAGTTAATTAATTAATAATCAAACTGCACGGCAAAACACAACAAAGAATGCAAATATTTTCAGTACCAAACACGGAAGCACAAACAAACCTAGTAATGCACTCCGGACGCAACTAGTGTGCAATCAACCCTGAATCATTACAGATTTCCCTCTGTACTTCATCCGACACACACGAGGACATAAGACTGCAAGGAAGCCCGTCAGGGTTCTTCCAAACCAAAGCAAGGTTTGTATGAAAGATTAACCTATGAAAGTCAGAACCGGCTACACAAGTCCACAACGGCTCTGGCAGGACAAAGAGGATGTTCTCAGTGGCAGCATATTCCCCACTTGTCCAACACAGGAAACTGATTTTTTTTTCTGGAGGAATATTATTCCAAGTGTTGGTTGTGTGCCAAAGGCAACTCATGAAATCCTACTTAGTGCAGTGTAGCCAACAAACTATAGTAATAATAAATATATCATATTTATATGTAAATACACAGTGACACAGGTAAATGATAGTAACAATAAACATAGTGAACTAACCACTTTATATGAATTATTTAACCCTCACGACAAGTCCATGAAGCCATTACTATTACTGTCTCATCTTACAGACTGAAAACTAAAGCTTCAGAATAGAAGCAAGTTGTCAAAGTCACACAGCTGTCCAGTGATGAGCACGTAACGACGCCAAGATTACTAAAAAAAAAAAAAAAAAAAAAAAAAAAAAAAAAAAAAGCAAGGTGCTAATGCTATTGTTTGAGGAACAGATCAAGTGAAATAAACTCATGTGGGTTTGTATGAAAGTGGATCCCTAAGCACCACTCCAACATTGCTTTCTGTTTTTGTTTTGTTTTGTTTTTTGTTTTTTGTTTTTTTTTTTTTTTGTTGTTTTTTTGAGACAAGGTTTCTCTATGTTATCTTGACTGTCCTGGACTCACTTTGTTGACAAGGCTGGCCTCCAACTCACAGTGATGCACTTGCTGGGATTAAAGGCATGTGCCACCACGCCCGGCCCGAAATTGCTTTCTACGGGGAAACGCATTTTGAGTTTCAAAGGACTAATAACTACATTGTGATGGCATTTCAAAAATAAGGTGGGAGCAGCGTTCACTGAGTCAGAACAGCTCCCAAGTAATGGAAACTACTGGAAAACTATCAGCAATGGCTCTAATAAACACTCCACCACATAATCAACCGTAACCCACTGAGGAAAACCTGCTCAGGAAGGAATTCTATATGCAGACTGTCCAAGGTAACCATTTGCACTAGCTTTTCTTTTTATCTCAAATATCACGAGCTGGGTGAACACGGTCATCTAAAAACCAGAGTGAAACCTCACTCGCTTCTTTGCAAGCTCGTCAGCATTGTGACTCTGCCGTCCTGGAGCGTTGGGACCCACTGTGAACTATAACCAAGTTGAATCCATTTCACAGGCCACGACAATGGAAAAACTGTTCCTTCGGATTCCTCTCAGAGGAAAACGCCCTTTGCCAAGAACAGTCTCTGAAGCAGTTAAGCTCACTCGCCCCCCTGTCTCCATTTTCCCAAACTCTCACACTCCTCCCAGCTTCCTACCTGCAGCCCAGCTGCCAAGAAGCAAGAGCCCAGGGTCTGGGGAGACCCATCTGACCTCTGTCTTCCAGCCTGCACTCACAGTTCCCAACAGCCCCAGCTAGGCACATCTGAAGGCCCCTCTCACTGAATAGGAGTGTTTTGCTCAGTTTTCTTAAGACTTGCAGAATCTTTTCTATTTAGAGTGATCTTTGAGAGGGCAGCATACAATAAGCACCCATTCCCAAAGCTATATAAATGTCACTTTGTTAGTAGCCAAATCAATTATTGCTGCATTGTACTATTGATTTGCTGCATTTTGACGTGAGGGCTGACATCTATTCATTAGTAGAAATACCCTGTTATTCAGTCTCAATAAAAATCAAACCACTAAGAAAAAACAAACTGTAATGTCTTGGCAAACCTAAAATGGCATCTCTTCACCCAATTCTGGCTTGCACGCACATACACATTACCCCCAACCCACCTTGTCCTACAAATATCTTTGTCCTGCCTTTTAATTTAAATTTCTTTTTGAAAAACAGTAATAGATTTTTCTGAAATGAATATAACTCAACTCACTGCATCCCTGGGTCTGAAAAAAAAATGAGTTTAGTATAACTTGCATCTTTTGATTAGGGAGAGAATCCATGAGACAACACACAAAAGTAGGCTGAGCAGAAGATGCACAGTGCAGAGCTGGTAGAAAGCACACGTAGATGGCACTAGTACACACTGAAGCCTTTCACTTGTCCCAGACAGGCCCAAGTTCATGGAGGTCAGCTTGCTAAACTGGAAGCAAGAAGACTGAACCTCGCTGTCTGGCTCCAACACTCATGCCATGCTGCCTCCACAGCACAGAATGAAAGAAATAACTCTTATCACTTTTCCAGTGTCGCCTTCAAAAAGTCATCTCAAGGTGTCTGCCAGGAACGCAAGATGAGAGAAGCTTCTTCTAAATGCAATGTACCAAGTGGAGCACCAAGCAAAGAAGCCATCAAGCACATAGCTCTTGACACGGCTGAGTTCAGATTTCTCAACACCGCTGATAATGCTCAGAGGACTGACTGGGAATGTAGCTGAGGACTGGCCACAACCCAGCTGGGTATTTTTGAAAGGTGGTCACCCTTGGAAACACACACTGCTTGTATAATATTTATGGCTAGAGGGGAGGGGGGAAAACCTTGAAAATGATTCCACATGCCAATTTTTTTATGATCAGAATGCTTTTAAAAAGTAAAGATAAATAACAAAAAAGAAGAAGAAGAAGGAATGTATCCCAGGGTCTTCATGAATTTATCTTCAGCAATAACAATCTGAAACTCATGATTACCTAAAATAGACGTGAAAAGCTGGGTAGATGAGAAATAACATTTTATCTTGTGTAGTAAAATCAACTGACTCTGAACAAAGCCAGGGAACAAACCTAATGACTAATGCATGTGCCCATAGGGATTCAGTTTGCTGGTCTATTTGGGTGAGTGGCTCATGATCGTCACAATGACCCACAACCTTGTAGTATTTTTACCTCACTTCACCTAGGAGGAAATCCAGTCCCAGGGCCAGATATGACCAGCCAGAAGATACAGGGTCTGACAGGAAAGATGGAAACTCACACTCAGATCTTACGCTAAAACTGATGAGCATATGTGCCAGATACCTAAGGGCCTGGCCCAGGGCTCACTGGCTGCTGTTGTCCTGGGTTGAGGGGGTGGGCCGACTGCAGAAGGAACCAGAAGGTGGGGCTGTCTGTGAAGGATCAGATGCACAGAGATGCCACCTCCTCAGGTACCAGATCCATGGAGCTGACACTGATGTGGCTGTGACCAGGGATAAATGAGTGTTTTTGTGACAATGAGATGTCTTTGAAAGCACCACCACCTCAGACAGCACCAAAACACATAGCTCCTGGTGATCCAAAAAAGCATCAGAAGACCTCAAAGGAAAACAAGAAAAACAGAAGCACACAGGGCCATCTGTGATGCTTTAGTGTATCCAGTATAATCACTGAGACAGAGGACAGAAGGACACACTACGTGACTTCCAGACTTCTATGACACCATGGTGGTAGTCTAGGTATGACTCTGGGAACAGCAACAATTCCATATCGTCTGTTTATTTTTCCAACATGTGTAAGAGATATGAAGGCAAGTATCATATTGAGTCCAGGTTAGGGGTCACATGAGGTAAACAAAAGGTTCTAAGAACATTAGGAAATCATACAGAAGCAAAAAGAAAAAAAAAAAAAAGAAAAAATGGAAGCCAAGCTCCCAGCAGTGAGTCTATTTCCCTGGATAAAGCTGCTACTGTGAGAGCTGTGGATGCTCACAGCCAGCACCGGGGATAAGTTCCAGGAGCCCAAGGTACCCTCCTCACTCTACAGGCTAAAAGACAGGGTCAGGCACAGCCAGAGCCCCGAGCAATTGACCTCCAGCCACAAGATGTTCGAACTATTGGCCCAGGATGCCTTACAAATACTATCATCACTTCATGCACATTGTATGATGATATGAAAGAATGAGAAAACAATAAATGGATCCATCATTGCATCAACTCCCCTGATTAGGAAATGCTAACGGGCTAGAAAATCCACAGCATACCCAAAGCTTTCTCCCTCCATCCCTGGCCTCTCAACAAAACCATCATCTTCTAACAGCTGTTGGTCAATGTCATGCCAGGGCTGGCATACTTTCTGAAGTACTGTGTACAGGGATGTGTGAGCAAAGTCAGGAGAACACAACTGGAGCACTTTTCCATCTCCTAGCGTACAACCAACTGAGCCCAGTGCTCAGGTTTACTTGTCCAGTCACCAACACCCAACACCCCAGAGACCCGAGGGTACTATAGAGGGATGTCTGACACATAGACACCAAGGAAACAGTCACAAGGGCACTGCCAGAAAAAGCCAGAGAGAGCACTGAGAAAAGTACAGAGATGAGCGACTCAGCCTGATACAACAGATGCCAGGTAATGGGCACTTAAGCCAGCAACCTTGACGTCTCATATTTCTGGAGGATCGAAGTGTGGGAAATCCCAGATCACAGCACTGGCCAATCCAGGTGCTAGTACCGGTCTTGTTCCTGGGTTCGGATGACCATGTTCTCACTATGAACCTCCGAGCAGAAATGAATCTCTCATATATAAAAGCTAAGTTCTCTACGTAAGATGGACAACATGGTGGCAAAGGGGGCTAATGCCTCCAGCAACCTGGAAGGACAGCTTTCTATAGACTCAACGCAAAAACAGAGGCCATCCTATTCCTGTTTTATTGGTGCTTCATTTACACATCAAGAGCTGCTCTCATCACCACTCGGTACTTCATAAGGCAAAATACGGGGTTGCCACTACAAAGCACACTGCCAAGCATGGTGGTTCATACCTATAACACCAGCACTCAAGACTGAACCAAGACAAGTGTGCATTTGAGGCCAGGCTGGCCTACATAATGAGCCCATCTCAACGAAAGATAAAATAGATAGTATACAATGAAAGGGGAACAAAAGTAAACAAGGCACGGATGTTTGCAAGCAGCCTCTCAGGCTTTGTCAACTGCTAGCGCTCTTCTTGTTCTTATGTACCCTCTCCCCAACACGAGGGAAGTCTCTATCTGATAGTTACCACTCAGCTTGGCTTTCTAGGATCTGTCCCAACCCGTCTGCTTACTAGTACCTATCCCACCCAAACAAGCTCCCAGTTAGATACATACCATACTACACACACACACACACACACACACACACACACACACACAAACCAACAAATTCAGTCAGGCAGAGAGAAACAGACAGACATGCCCATTACCAATGCACAGTGACACAAGCAACATCTCTGTCCTTTTGAAATGGCCGACCACCAGCTTGATCACCTAGTCTCCAACCTGTGCGATGCCTCTAACTTCTCTATCCCATGATGCTTCGATCGGAATGTATCTCTGCCCTGTGGCCCCAGGTCCAGTCCTACTTACCACCTCCACCCTTCTCTGACTCATTTCAGCTTGCTTCTCTAATGGGAGGTGAGCACTGGGATTCGCCCTGCCCCACCCCACCCCCGCCCCCACAAATGGCCAAGCCCCTGCCTTCCTAGCCTCAGAAGACTGGGCATCCTCCTTGCCGCTCTCCCAGCCAAGCACAGTTCCGCCTAGATGCGGTCCCGATTATGAGGCTTTGATTACTGTAGTGACTGTATCACATCCACTTTGTGCCCATCCAAGCAAGAAACCTACGCTGAATCACAGACTGTTGCGGGGGGGGGGGGGGGGGAGGCCAGGGGGGAGAGCAAGGAATTCCAACTGAAAATACAAATACTAGGAATGAGAACCTCAAAACATCAGGCACCTTAAATACATTTGAAATTAGACCTGCGTTCTCACTGCAAAGGGACAACAGAATCCAGGCTGAGTCCATGGTGGCAGGCGCACTGCACACGCAAAGGCTACACAGCGTCTATGTTGTCTGTGTGGGCAGCCAGTGAGACATCAGACGGTGTACTGCCTTCTTTGATGACGTCACAGGACAGCCATCACAGTACTGGGATCCAAGCTCCAATCATCCACAAGAACAGCAAGTGCTCTTAACCACTAAGCCATCTCTCAAGCCCCTTGGTTACATCATCATCATCACCACCACCACCATCATCATCATCATCACACTTGAAGGCAAGTCTTCAAGTGACTAGAACAATTAGTAACCTATAATTTTTTTTTCTAAGTGTGAGCTCCCCTGAGCTTTCTCCCTTCTGCATTAGCTATATATTGATATTGTCACTGCTCAAGTCTTGCTTAGGCAGTTATTTCTAAGAAACACAGTCTCATCGCCAATTCCCTGGTCCCCTGGCTTTTATAATCTTTTTTTTCCAAACGCATATGGACTTTATTTACTTATAATAAATGACATACAGTAAGAACTGTTATGAAACAATCAGGAGAGCCATACGTAAAAAGTTACATTCAACATGTTTAGCTCATCTGTATTTGGCAATCCTGAGGAAAACGCTATCCATCCTGTTCCGTCACTGTGAGAAGGCATCAAGGACAAGGCAGGCCTTATTGGGGTTTGCTTCCAGGTTCAAAGGTGAGTCCATGATCATCCTGGCGGGGAGCACGGTGACAAGCAGGGAAGCATGCAGGCAGACATGATAAGGAAGAAGTGTCTGAGAGTCCTACATCTGAATCTGCAGGCAGCAGGGAGAGACAGCCACTGGGCCTGGCAGCAGCTTTTGAAACCTCAAAGCCCAGCCACTGTGACATATTTACCCCAGCAAGACTACAAGATACCTAAGCCACGCCACACCTCCTAATCCTTCTCAAGTAGTGCTGCTCCCCAATGATTAAGCACTCAAATGCATGAGCCGATGGGAGCCATTATTATTTAAACCACCATAGTAATGATAGCAAGAGAGGCAAAATATGCCTCTTTCATGAGCACCCTAATTGGTTATCTAATATAAAGTGGTCAGCCCTGAAGCCAAAAAAAATATACACTCAGTAAGGTGCATTCATATTTCTGTAATAATATATGTAACAATAATAATCAAAGAAAATAAGACTGTCAATTTGATAATGATATGGGGATTAGGGGAATGAAGGAAAGAAAAATGATGTAATTACATTTTATTTAAAATATATCAAGTAAAAGACATATATGGAAAATAAATTAGTAATAATATATAATAATAATAATAAATAATAATAATAATAAATACATATACATTGGATGCAAAGTAAACTAAACTCAAAGGAAAGACACAACTTCATCAACATTTTCTGAACCCCTCAGCTGGGCTCTAGGAGTTAACCGAGTAGGCTGAAGTCTTTTCTCATTCACAGCGTCTCTATGGATGCCAAAGTTCATTCCTTAAACCAGATAATGGTTATTCATCAGCCTAAAGACAGATCATGCTGACCACAACCTCTCTCACTCTTTAGAGAAAGATTATGAGTTCTAGATATGTGCTGCCACTTGTCCAAAGCAGCCACTGGTGACTTCACAAGAGTGTCAATTATATTCAGCCAGCATCCCCGTCCTCAGGTAAGTAACCAAAGGACACAGAGTGACCAACCAGATGAGCTCCTCAATGGAGGTTACAAAGAGTACCCAAAATCTGCATGAAAGCATCACAGGAAAACCAGGCTTCAAAAGACAAAGGTGGGGCATAGACAGAAATAAAGAAATAGACAAGGAGGTCAGGAGAGAGGGGATGCTTAACAGCTAAAGATTCCCAGAGACGGTCATGGGCAAACCATGAGAGCACTAGCACCCTCCGTGAGCCACAGAATAACAGAATATAGTAGTAGAACTAATAGCAAACTACAATAGTAAGAATAAGTGAAGCTGGAGACCACTGTGTTCAGTTAAGAAAGCTAGACTCAGAAAAGCCATTATCACATATTTCCTCACATCTAAAGAGAGACAGACAGACAGACACAGACACAGAGACAGAGAGAGAGAAAAGAATACATAGAAGTAGAAAGAAGACCATAGGAAAGAGGAAAAAGACCACTGGGAAAGGGGCAGAGGAGAAAGGAGGTACTGGCAGTAAGTATGGTTAAAATGTGTCCTACACCAAATAGTCAAAACACTAAGAATGTAACATTTATATAATTAATTCCTGATTGTGTCATGGTTCTTCTTGCTATAGGTAGTTTATATGTATATTATATGTAATAATATAAATGTATATGTAACAAATAAAAAATGTTTAATTAATTTTAAAAAGCTCATTCTTCAAAAAAATGTATCATACATACATGGAAATGTCCCAAGAAACCTCATTTTATACAACTGGTGTGCACTAATTTTAAAAAAGCTTAAACTAATAGCAATAAAAAATAGTCAGGAGCTGAGCAGAGGTGGCTCATGCCTAGGTGGCAGAGGCAGGTGGATCTCTGTGAGTTCAAGTCTGCCTGGCCTAGAGATGAGTTCCAGGACAGCCAAAGCTACATAGAAAAACCCTGTCTCAAAAAATCAAGATGATGATAGAAGAAGAAGAAGAAGAAGAAGAAGAGGAGGAGGAGGAGGAGGAGGAAGAAGCGGAGGAGGGAGAGGAGGAGGAGGAGGGAGAGGAGGAGGAGGAGGAAGAAGAGAAGAAATAAAATGCCAGAATCTCCTAAAAGCTGTAAAAAATAATGGATCAAAGGGGAAAACATAATTTATCTTCTTTATTTCCAGGCACTCATAAATTTCTGTCATTACTAAAAACATTTTCATTTCAGATCACTAACCACAACAGAAAAGTCAGCTATCTTTAAAACCTAAATCTACTGTGGCTTTCCACAATACTTAGGGAAGAAAAAACACACATATGAAAACCAGATACTGCACATCTTGAGTGCATATAACTGCAGAAAGGGACTGGCAGGCTGAGACGCTTGTAACAATCTCAAGAGAGACATCAAAATAAATATGCAAAGTGAATCTCATAGAGCTTAGGGGTGACTGCAGTCCGTGGTACACCTTTACTGCTCGTGTGAAAGACGAGGAGAGTCTAGAACTGCCACAGCATCTACTGAACTCATTCTAAACTTGAACCCATTCTTACCCCTTCCTTGTAGCCAGCCATCTGGTAGACAGTGGCATAGGCCACATACTACAGAGGGCTCAAAATAACACATAACTATTGAATTAAAATGCTACAATTAATCTCAACAGTCGAAATCATACTGCGAGGCTGGAAAGATAAGTCAGTGTTTTAAAAGAAACTGGCTCTTCCAGAGGACCTGGGTTCAATTCCAAGTACCCACTTGGCAACTCACAAGCATCGGTAACGCCAGTTCCGTGTCATACTTAATCTGATCATGGAAGAAGAAACAGTTTTAGCCTAAAGAGCATGGAACCATTCCAAATGTTTTTACTTTTCATAACCAAACATCCCAAATAATTATGCACCAATTTCAAGTCTGAACATAAGAGAGGTAAAAACGAAGCACTCATCCAAACCCTTGACCATGCCTTAAGACTCACCTTAGATTTAATTGAAGGTCATCTGTAGCATCTCTGGGGTCCTCTAGTGCTAGTGAGTGGGAAACTACTCAGGCATCCCAACTTAACTAGACTTCTCTGTTGTCTATGCAGCCCAACACAAAAGAGTCCAAAACTGGACACAGTGGCACATACATAACCTCAGAGACTGAAGATCTCAAGGTCAAGGCCAATCTTGGCTACATAGTAACAGAATGCAGTCATTTGAATGAGCATGGCTCCCATGGCTCATATATTTACATTCTTGTTTTGTACTTGGTATAACTGTTTGGGAAGGATTAGGAGGTGTGTCCTTGTTGGGAGAGGTGAGTCACGAGAGATGGGCTGGGTAACTGGTTCTTGTTCGCTCGCGCTCTCTCTCTCTCTCTCTCTCTCTCTCTCTCTCTCTCTGTGTGTGTGTGTGTGTGTGTGTTGTGGTTTTTGTTGTTGCTGTTGTTTTGCTATGTGAGCAGCACACCTGCCCACCCACTGCCATGCCTTCCCCACCACGACGGCCGTGGGCTCACCCTCTGAGACTGTAAGCACGGCCTCAGTTAAATGCTTTCTTTTTAATAAGTTGTCTTGGTCATGGTGTTTTGTCACAGTAATAAAAAAAAAAAAGCATATAAAGCACATCTGGTCACAGAAAGAAGAGAAGATTTAACACGATAGTGATGCAAAAACAGACAACAACATACAACTGACAAATCAGTAGATGAGATTGTGAAATCTCAGGATACACAACCAGAGCCAAGGCAGGGTGGTGAACTGTCACAGCGCATCTCGCTTCCAAAAACCCTTTCTATGTAATCAGCCAACAGCATATCTGGAGATCTACAGTAATGACTGGTTTCTATCACTTTTAATCTTTCAAAGGGGGGTGGGGGAGAAGCAAACCTAAACCTTCTCAACCTCAGATGGTAACAAAGGGGAAAGACAGCTCTCAGGCACTAAGGTTTTTTTTTCTCTACATACATAAGCTCTGCCTTCACAAAGCTCTTAGCCACACATGGAAGGCCATGAAACAATTCAAAGGGTGTGCAGGGGCCAGCTGTGTTCCTTTCCCTCCCAAAGCATCGTCCTTGCCCACCTCAGGGGGCAATGATCTCAGCAGATGCACTAAATGGCCTATTTCCATTTTTAAAATGCATTTCAAATCAGAGGTCCTGTCTAAATATTTTTACTGAAAAAAGAATAGAAGAATGCTAAATACCTGCCAAATTATCAATTTGGAGTCAGAGTTGACACACATTCGGCCCTTTGGACATACTCTCCTTTAAGAATATGGAAACCCACTCAGGAGGCAGAGGCAGGTGGATTGCTGTGAGTTCGAGGCCAGCCTGGTCTACAAAGCAAGTCTGGGACAGCCAAGGCTACACAGAGAAACCCTGTCTCAGTGGGAAAAAAAAAAAGAATATGGAAACCATTGTGAACCTGACATTTAATGGCTCTCTCTCTCTCCAGCAGGATCTGGAAGCAGTTGGAGAAAGGGAAAGAATATGTTGTATTAACAAAATATGTTGTATTAAAAATAAAATGTTTTAATTAAAAGGAATACAGAAATACACCTGACAAATTTATCCTCACTTGAATTACAGGAGGGGATTGTTTTGTTTTAAGAGATTTATTTATTTATTATGTATACAATGTTCTGCCTGCATGTGAGGCTGCAGGCCAGAAGAGGGCACCAGATCTCATTATAGATGGCTGTGATCCACCATATGGCTGCTGGGAATTGAACTCAGGTCCTCTGAGCCATCTCTCCAGACCCTACAGGTTTTTTGGTTGTTGTTTTGTTTTGTTTTGTTTTGTTTTGTTTTGTTTTAATAATCCTGAAAGGTGCCATCAAAGGATCCTATGCCTAAATGTAAGCTGAATTACAAGTGGCAGTTGAAGTTGCCTTGGCCTTCTAGGCATGTTTTATTCAGACCTCATGACCAGCGGCAGATGAAACGGATTTGATCTCTGCCTCTTCAGATTTAATATACTGTGGTTAAACGTGTGCACTGGTTTCCACTGTATCATTACACTTTCCGATAAAACTAAAGCACCAGACTCTTCAGAGGTGGTATCCCTGAGTCAGCAGGCTCTCATTTCCTTTTCGCTCAGTTTTAGAAGAGTAGAGAATGGTTATTTGGGGTTTGAGAAAAGGGAGGACCTATGAGCTGAGTGAGCTGGGAGTAGGAGGCCCTGAGGAGGTCAGGTGGGTTGGAATTTGCATGAGTGGTGACTCTGTCCTTGCAGACAATACCTGCATTAGCCAGGCTAATTCCAGGCTTGTTTGTGTTGCCAGCGTCAGGAAGTCTACTGATTAGCTCTCTGGGGAGACTGAGAATGAAGTCACTGTGGACTGCGTGGAAGGCCGTCCATAGCTCAGGTTCTCAATCTTTGAGATAGGAAAGAGCCAGGCTCCTGCTTTGAGAGCAGTTAATCCCCTTATGTTTTGAGCAACTTACCACACAACAACAACAACAACAAAAAAAAAGGAAGGCTATGGTAACTATTTCTGACGAATGCTGAGTCTATGATAAGTACCTTTAAAGGCAGAACTAGATTCCTTGTCATTTTAGAGAGGTGGAATGCTAGCAATTACTCAAGTGTTGACTCACACATGTTTACCAACACAAGCAGTGTTTAGTAACCCAGAGGTCTTCGGGCCTACAGTTAGGCTTTAGAGAAGTCCATGAAATGCCAGGTATTGTATAGTGTGTGTGTGTGTGTGTGTGTGCGTGCGTGCGTGCGCGCGCGCGCACGTGTATATGCATGTGTCTTTTATGGGAGAGAAATGCATTCAAAGTATTTGTGATGGTACTAAGGTTTTAAACGCACAAAACATTTAATATGTGGACAGCCCTGGCTGTCCTGGACTCACTTTGTAGACCAGGCTGGCCCCGAACTCACAGCAATCCACCTGCCTCTGCCTCCCTGCGTGCTGGGATTCCAGGTGTGCACCACTGCATCCAGCTTGGGGGAAAACGTTTTCAAGTAAGTGTTTTGCATCCTTGGTTATTTTTCACTTAACCCTGTGACTAGAAACCAGGACAGCACTGAAAATGCCAGTCACCTTGGAAAACAAAGACACCTCTAAAAATAAAAATCAATCAACGTTTCCAAGCTGTAACGTAATGGCTTCCTGGTACACAGAAAGACATGCTTGCTACTCTACCCCGACATGGGAGCTGTGGCCATTAATTATTCAGCATTGGGAAAGTGCTCTGAGAATAAGACACTAAGTGCTAAAAAACATCATCAATTTTGAGCAAACCACATGGAAAGTGAGCTCACTGGGGTTGCTGTGGGAATGGAATCTTCAGTATAAAGGCCCCTGCTTTCTTTCACCTTGCATTTAGACCATTAGACCAAAGAGCTGACACCCGAATGGCGCCTTCCTTCCCTCTGGCCAAACTTTGAATGCCTTGTGGATACAGGCTGGTCCTCGATTTCCAGTGGAAATATAAATTCTAATGATGTGGTTTTCCTGGGATTTATCATCTTTACGTATTAGGCATCCTTTCTTTTCTACATCTTACCTAAGTTATCTGGCACAGGGATGTTATTGGAACATTTCACTCATGAAACTTGTAAGCAGTTTAAACTCCGGTTTAACGTACTTCTTCGGCATAGTTTCAGCAAACATTCATGCACGTGTCCATGACTGTATGATACGTACAGTTATGTAGTTATACAGAACTGCTTAAGCTCCATTTTCTAAATGGAAGTAATCAAGAAGTCTGTCTAACTACCCAAGAGTTCTGGATGAAGAGTTCACCATTAATTGTAACCTTTTCTAGTTTGTGTTTATTCATTTTACAACTCCTAACAAAGACTGACTTGTGTTTCGTCAAAGCATAACTAAAACTTGCAGGGCTGGGAAGAGAGGGCTTGGCAGTTAAAAGCACTGGCTGCTCTTTCAGAGGACCTGGGTTGGACGCCATGCACACCCATGGCAGCTCACGACGATCTGTCACTCCAGTCCCAGAGGATCTGATAACCTCGTCTTGCTTCCACAAGTATCACATACATGTGGTGCACAGACATATGCAGGCAAAACCTACATACATTTAAAAACAAAGACATACAAATTGAGAGACAGACAGACAGACAGACAGAGCCCACTACAGGTAGGAGGAGGAAATGAAGAAAGAGTAAGAATCGCGGGAGGAAGGTAGCAGAAAAGTAGGAGAAGAGGGGACATTAAGTAGGGCTTTGGGGGATGGAGGTTTTTTTTCTGCCTTTTTGTAAAAAAAATAATAATAATAATAATAAGTCATTCTCAAGCAGAAGTTATGAGACAAACATCTTGAAAGCCACCACACACTAACTGCACTGAACCTGGGATTAGACCCACAAGGGCAGAAGGCATTCCTGCCTCCACCAAGTTTGGGGTCGATATTCTTGCTCTCTATTGTCTCCTGCAAAGTAAGAAACGAAACCGTCTACCCAAAAGTCATGGTGCTGTTCTTGAAACTTAAAAGCTACGCCTGCCTAACTTTCTTGCATATGGGCTGTCTGCCTATTGAAGAGTATCCCACAGTTTTCTTAAAAGGTTGTTTATGTGTTCTAACTCCCAAAATGCAGCTCTAAGAGTCACTGTCCTAATTTGCTTTCAATGGTCGTGATTAAAAACACTGACCAAAATCACCTCGGGGGAGAAAAGGACTTATTTCAGCCTACAGGCCACAGTCCGTCGTTCAAGGAACCAGGGCAGGAGCTTAAGGCAGGAATCCGGAGGCAGGAACTGAAGCAGAGGCCATAGAGGGTAGAGGCGGGCTGCGGGCTGCATACTCACTTGCTCAGTTTGCTTTTTCATACAACCCAGGATCACGGTCCAGGCATAGCCCCACCCACAGTGGGCTGGCCCCTCCCACATCAATCATTAATCAAGAAAATGCCCCACAGACACGCCTACAGGCCAATCTATTGAAGACTTCTTTAATTAAGGTTCCTCCTTCCCAAATGACTCCATTTTGTATCAAGTTGTCAAAAACTAATCAACACAAACATTTTTGCCTTTATAAAGAGCTTACTATGGGATGAGGTTTTGCTACTCACATTTAAACTTTAACACATGTTTACATATGTACTAGTTAACTTTAACTATTTTATCCATATTCATTCTTCCCAAACAGTCTCCAGCCAAATACTAAAGAGAGATCCTAAGTATGTTCAGTTTTCTAATCTCAATAGGTTGTTAAAAAAAATTTTTTTACTAGTTGCTGAAGTAAGATCTCCATTACGCTCATGTGTCAGAACCAATAAATAACTATGAAATTCTGCATGGAACCCAGAAGACTGTTCCACTAAAAAGTATAGCTAATGCCCAAGAATTAAGGTAACACAAAATTTTGCATTGATTCAGGCTGATGCTGTGTGTCACATGATCTTCTCCTTCTAAATAGCAGTGAATATGCAAATATGTAAATAAATAATAATAAATACGTAAGTCAACTAGTTTTCATGGATCACTCCTAGCATTCTCATTTCTTTCAAAAATAAATAATAAGGCTCCTATGAGTAACTTGGGCTGAAGTAGAGATTGAATTCAACAGAAAATCTTTTTTTTTTTTTTGAGACAGGGTTTCTCTGTGTAGCCTTGGCTGTCCTGGACTCACTTTGTAGACCAGGCTGGCCTCGAACTCACAGCGATCCTCCTGCCTCTGCCTCCTGAGTGCTAGGATTAAAGGTATGCACCACCACGTCCAGCTCAGCAGAAAACTTTAAAAATACAATTTGGGAGCTAGAAAGGGGGGTCACTGGTCAAGAGCAATTGTTCTCTTGAAGAGGGCCCAAAGTTTGGTTCCCAACACCCATGTGGGGCCGCTACCAAATGTCTGAAACTCCAGCTCCAGGGGATCCGATGCCCTCTTCTGGCCTCTGCAGGCACCTGTATTCATGTGCACATACGCACATACAGAAGCATAATTAAAAATATAATAAGTCTTTTTAAAAGACCATTCCAAGAAGGAATTGCACTCTCTTCCACGCAGCTAGCTCCAGGGGGATAGGCCAGTCATTAGATATTGATTCACACATTTCATGACTAATGTTAACAGTGCAATCAGACAGTCTTAAAAAAAGAAAGAAAGAAAGAAAGAAAGAAAGAAAGAAAGAAGAATATGACATAGATACCATATAGGGGAGCCCATTTCAAAGTGCTTTGCACTCATGTCACTAATGAGAACACAAAAACTGACCAAGGGAGTTAACCATGTCTCCATTAAGTAGGAGATGAACTAGCAGAGGCTAATGCCCACGAGAACATTAATTTAACTCAAAACCAGATTTCTAAAATACTCTAGGTGTCCTACTCTATATTGGTGTGATTTAAATATTGGAACATTGTTTAAAATAATTCCTGAATGTTTAAGGAACAAAGTCATTTAACTGTCAGTGTTACCTCCCTTGTTTGTAGGCGCTCACATCTTCACATAGCACCAGGGCAACATGTGAGATGAAGACTAGACCCGCCATATGTCATAAGCTCCTTTCCTTACAGCTAGCTCTCCTGAGCTCTGCACAAATGAACAGAATGACTCTGCTTCGATAGAGAGTGCTGTCTGTTTTTCTTTGATGGAAGCTAAAATATCTCTCTCTCTCTCTCTCTCTCTCTCTCTCTCTCTCTCTCTCTCTCTCTCTCTCTCTCTTAAAAACCTTGCCTTCCATAAAAGTCAAATATTTTAAAATTTAACATCAGTACTTATTCCTTCCTGACCTTTCCCATAAACATGTGTAAATGATTAGAAGGCACGCAACGCATTATAATGCATTAGAACGTCCCTAATATATTGCCAGGTATTTTCTTCTCAGTGGAAGAACTAGGAAACATTAATAGTGATTATGTTTCCCATATTTGACCACCTCCCCTTGGTGGGGATGCCTGATGGCACTCAAAGAAAGAATAAGCAGGCTACCAAGATGAGACTTGATAGCCTATGACCATATAGTGGAGGAGGAGGTCCCCCTCGGTCTTAGACCTAGGAGAGGGGAATAGGGTGAAAGTGGGAGGGAGGAATGGGAGGATACAACTGATGGGATAACAATTAAGTTGTAATCTGAATAAATTAATTAAATTTAAATTAAAAAATAATGATTATGTTTATAAAGCACTTAGTTTCAGACTCACAAGAGTCATATTACAAAGGAGGAGGGAGAGCTGGAAAACACCAAAGGAAACTTCTCATGTACTTTTCTAAGTACTCTGTGCCCACTAAATCACTTAAGCCATGGGAATTGAGTGGGGTGAACTAAGCTAAGAGCCAGGAGCACAAAGCCACCCGCCACAACGCCTCCACAAGCTGCCCTGTACAGCAGGGCTGGTTGATACACAGTTCTAAGGCCTGTTCCCCTCACTTCAAGGTACGACACCTCAGGAATCACTGGCAGTCCCTCTAGGGACCCACTGAAGCCTTTGTGCTCCTGTCATACACTCCAACTTCTGCTTTCTGTTCACTCCTCTCCCCCTCAGCCAAGTATTGTTCCTCAGCACAAGACCCTGTAGACTATCCGTGAAGCCTCAGAAGCTGCTCAAGGTACACACGTCAGGAGACAGTCCTGCAAGTAGGATTCGGGCGCGCAGGCCCTCCGGCTCCAGAGCCGACAGTTTTACGCAGCACTAGAAAGAACTGACTGTCACAGAGGACACAGAAAATTATAGAACTTTTCACCAGCCCCAATGGTACAAGGAGGTTTCAGTAACAAAACTGAGAGTGGCAGGAGCTGAGCATCTTCCTGAGACCTGCTCTTACTCCCAGCACCTGCCGATTATGCTCTCGGCCTTCCTCTCACGCCCTTGACACAGACCTTTGTTGATTATCAGTGTCTCCGTGAGGGTGTCACTTTTCTCTCCAAGATAGAAGTATCCACACTTTATAGTTTTTTTTTTTTAAAGGTGCCAGAGCTGTCTAATCAGACAGTAAGGCATAAGAATATGGACAAATTGGTTAGCAGCAACGTAGCAATCACTCTGCACATCTCCACCGTGGACATGCTCACACAACTGCATAATGAGGACAGAGAGGCAGGCAAAACGGAAAATCACTTAATGTCTCGTTAAGATGGGAGATAAGGGTAGGCAATTCATTTTATAATGATGAACATCAGAAATGTTTTAAGACAATTTTACTTTGGACCCTAATTAGGTAAGCATCAGTAATCAGAAAATCATACTGAAGTGAATATTTGACACAGCAACAATAGTAGGTAAGTGGACCGCTCCTGTTAACTCAAGCAGACAGGTTCACAATTTCCCAGAACCGGGCTCCTCAAGATAACCAACTCCCCTTCTTTGACCCCTTAGACTGTGCATCCCTGACAGGCCAAGCTGCGGGTGTTGGCTCCATCCCATTTCTGCCCAAGGCACTACCCTCCTAAGCACTTACATCCCTGGACACCATCTGCAAACTGAACCCTGGGTTTACACTTAGAGCCATCCTCCAAGCAGAACCCACTGGAAGCCTACAAGCTCTAGCCTGCTTTTGCTGCTGCTCTGGCTTTAATAAGCTGTTCAAGCCCGTATGTCCATCCGCCACAGAAGCTAAGAGCTGCAGCCAACGTGGGAAGATGTCACACTGGACTTCCTAAGATCTAATTTGTGAACACATTGTCACACTGAAAGAAGTTTTAAAACACAATGACTCCTATGGGCGTTAAGTGTGGGGTGTGTGTGTGTGTGTGTGTGTGTGTGTGTGTGTGTGTGTGTGTGTTTATGTGTACACACATTTATACAGGCACACACACCCATGCATGTGCATGTAGAGGTCAGAGGTCAGCACTAGGTGTCTTTCTCTCTCTCTCTCTCTCTCTCTCTCTCTCTCTCTCTCTCTCTCTCTCTCTCTCTCTCCACTTCATTTTGGATACAGGGTCTGTTTCTGCTCCTGGAGCTCAGCAATTGGCTACAGTGGATGAGTTCCCAGGATCCTCTTGGCTTTTTGCACAGGTGCTGGAGACCCAACCTTGGGGACCCCTATTTGTGCAGCGCATACTTTGCCCTCTAAGCCAACCTCCCACCCCTTGACAACGATTCATAAACTTTTAGGAAATAAAATTTACCGCATTCTTGGGGTGGGGCAGGGAGCAAATAATCTATGCCTGGTGGAATTATCTCAAACCAAGAAATAATATGCAATAACTTCACTAGTGGCAAAGAGACTGGGTTCGGAGCAATTTCACAACGTCTATGTGCTCATTTCACAACCTTGTGGGCAACAAGGCACACAGTGTCTTCTGGTCAAGGTAAGAGCTGAGACAGGACAAGCCAGGAAAGAGACACCATCCCAGAAATTGCCACGATCGAGGCTCAGTGACATCTTATAGCAGCACTAAAGAAGAGAGAATTCCACACAATGACCAGTGAGCCGAGCGGACAGAGGTCTTTGGAAGGAGAACGGCTCCAGGTAAGGTGATGGATAAAGAGAGACCTGCCCCCGGAAGATTAGAGTTGTGCCCTAAGTGCGTCCATTTTCTTCAACTGTGCGAACCCATGAGTCCCCTGGAGATCTCCCCAGATCTTCTCCCTTTGGAGCAGCCAGTTTCTCAGTGTGATAAGCAGTTCTGACAAGCACCCACTACATTAGATGCCCTTGGTTATGACTGGGGCTCTCAAGCTACCCACAATACAGTTCCTCATGTTGTGGTGAACACCACCCATAAAATTAATTCCGTTGCTACTTCGCAACTGAAAATTTGCTGCTGTATAACTGATATACAGGGTGTCTGATAATGCTACCCCTGCGAAAGGGTCGTTCAACCCTCAAAGGGGTCACGACACACACGCCGGTTGAGAACCACTGGGCTATGGCTTCTCCTGCACTCCTTACGTGCCCTGTACTTCTCTCCACCTTTCCAACCATATCAATCGTGAAATATAGGATAAAATCCCCTAAGGAGTATTCTTTTCTTAACATATGTCTTAATTGTGTACATGCGCGAATTAATGTTTTGCCTGCATGTATGTACGTGCACCATGTGTGTGTGCAGTGCCCAGGGAGGCCAGAACATGGCACTGGATCCTCTGAAGCGGGAGTTGCCGATGGTTTTGAGCCACCACGTCGGCGCTGGGAACTCAACCCAGGTCCTCTGGAAGAGCAGTCCACTGCTCCCTACCCACTGTACCGCCCCCTAGATACATCATAAAGTCAAACACCAGGACAAATAGTATTTGAAATCCCTCAGAAGAAAATAATTAAAGTCTCAAATATGCGTCCAAGTGTATTATTTTTCAGCATACTAAGGAATAGTGAAACATACTAAGGTTTCACTAGAAATGCTATACATTCAAACAAAAGATGAGCTAGAAATCACCGGAAATCGCCGTGCCTTCACATACATTGTAAGGCACGTTAACATACGCCTAACACGGAGATATAATAATATTCTCATGCCCAAAACTATTACTCTCACTCACTTATATATTTATATAACACCTTTCAAAGATTTTGTAAGAACATCTGAACTTAAAGCTCCAACTTCAACCTGCAAAATATGATCAACATAAAAAATAGTTTGAATGAGGAAGCAGCAAGTTAAAATGCCTTTTAGGAATCCTAAAAGTGGAGGAAGTTAGCCAGGCGGTGGTGGCGCACGCCTTTTAATCCCAGAATTCGGGAGGCAGAGGCAAGTGGATCCCTACGAGTTCAAGGCCAGCCTGGTCTCCAAAGGGAGTCCAGGACAGCCAAAGGCTACACAGAGAAACCCTGTCTCGAAAAAAAAAAAAAAAAAAAAAAAAAAAAAAACGAAAGTGGGGGAAGTTGGATAAAGGATATGGTGAAACTTTCTGCCCTACGTTTTTTACCACTTCTTCTTAGCCTATATGATTCTGAAAGAAGATGCTGGGACTGGAGATGTGACCCAATGCCTCGAAGTACCAGCGACACAATAAAAAGGGAGGGGCGCCACGGTTTGGATTCTAGCACCCAAGTAACAGTCAGTGCGATCAGCCAATGCCTGTAAGATCCGAGGGGTGTGATGGCCTCTTCTGGTCCTCACGCACAGACATGCACATGCACACGCACTCACACAGAAATATATTTTAAAAGCCCCTTCAGAACACTACTCATAATTTTACTGTCAAATAAGTAGTAAGATTGTGTACAACACAGAAACCAAATGAGGCAGGCATATCAAAATAGATTGTTTTCCAGGGGGTAATTACAGAAAACAAATACTTCTAACAAAGTTTTACCCCAAAGTTACTGGAGCCCAAACCTCATTAATAAGAAATTTCACAAGAAGTGTACTGAGGGGCAGGACAGCAATGTGCGTCAGCTACAACCTGCAGTCATTTCCTCTACAAGTCTAGTTCAGAGAAAGCAGGCATCCTAAGTTTGGTTTTTTTGGCTTGTTTTGTTTGTTTGTTTGTTTTAAGTTTTCCAAGTCAGGGTTTCTCTGTGTAGCCCTGGCTGTCCTGGACTCACTTTGTAGACCAGATTGGCCTTGAACTCATAGAGATCCTCCTGCCTCTGTCTCCCTGAGTGGCTGGGACTTCAGATCTAACTTGTGCAGCCATGGGCCACAGCACGAGAGATGCACACCTCAAACTGAGGAGGTACACGGCACAGAACAGCATGCCGCCCTGTGAGCGTGGTAAAGCGCGGAGGAAGGAACAATGGGGTGATCAGTTAGAACTCAGAGCCAAAAGTGGTGGCAGGAAAAGAAATCCGAACGCTTGAGCTTTATCTTCTTCTGATGATTTTAGATGTGTTTTCATTTTATTTCCTAATGCGTTTTCAAGGGAAACTATCTGATGGCGTTTTATCTAAATCCTTTGACACATCCCCATCCGCCTTCTCTTGTTCCCCTGGCAAAGAAGCTCAACTTGTAACCGCACGAATGTGTGAACTGTGTGTTCCTGCTTGATCTGCTAAGGCTCAGCATTTCCCTGAGGTGACTGACAGGGATCATCAGGGCTTCAACAAGCTCCCTACCAAGAGGCCCAGCTCTGCTAAGGGGTGCATGCTCATCTCACATTCCTAAGGCCACAGTCTCCAGAACTCAGAGGAATGAAGGAATGTGCCAAGCAGGGAAACTGCTGCTTTGCTGCGGCTGTGATCATGCACCTCCCAAGAAGTGGACCTCGGGAGTGCAGCCACCAATACCCAAGTTCCTGTAAAACGCGTGTTAAAGACATTAGGTCTATTCCTTCTACCAAGCCCCACAGACAGCAGCGCTCACTGCTGAGAACACTAGGAATGCAAACGTATATTCACTTCTCTTCTGCACCAGTTTAGACTCTAAAGTTGTCATAATCTAGCTCTTCAAAAACAGTTATCCTTTGGGCTGGAGAGACCGCTCAGCAGTAAAGACCACTAGCTGCTCTTCCAGAGGACCCAGCTTCAATTACCAGCACCCACATGGCAGCTCACAGCTGTCTTTAACTGTAGTTTCAGGAGCTCTGGGGCCCTCTTCTGGCCTCCTTGGGCACCTGCACCCCTGTGCACATACTCACGTGAGTATGTGCACGCGCATACACATCATACGAGATTTTAAAGCAATAAATCTTAATTTTAAACTACACACACACACACACACACACACACACACACACACACACACACACACCACTGTCCTTCAGAAAAGATCCATAATATCAATTTTTCAAAAACCCCAAGTGGCCAGGCGTGGTGGCGCACGCCTTTAATCCCAGCACTCGGGAAGCAGAGGCAGGCGGATCGCTGTGAGTTCGAGGCCAGCCTGATCTACAAAGTGAGTCCAGGATGGCCAAGGCTACACAGAGAAACCCTGTCTCGAAAAAACAAAAAAAAAAAAAAAAACCCAAGTGCTGAGTAGCCACCAGAAGGAGGACCCTTGCTGCCAGCGTAAATATAGCAGTAGCTGCATATGCCTGCATTTATTGGCATTAAGACCATCAGTTCAACCTCTCAGAAGGAAAGGTGTTTGCGAAGAGTAATTGTCTGAGGCACTAGTTTGCCAAGGCCAGGGTCACCCTTGGTGTTTATTCTCCTTTCCCGTTACATTATGCCTGCACCAGTAAACAAGGTCTGCCTACTATGAGCAGAAAAGTTCATTTCTCATTCAGTCATCCCATCCAGATCAAGCATACATGAAGCCTGCAGCTAAAACGTAAGCAGCCCTATAAATGCAACCTGGCGCACAATCCTGAACAACTGTGTTCCAGGCTCAGTAGAGAACCACAAAACAGATACACCTAAGTGAGGGGAACAAAGCAGCCAAGAGAGCTAACCGCCCTATAAAGCAAGTAAATAAATAGATAAGTACACCCCAATAAAAGAGAAAGAAGAAAAAAAATATCACCTTTGGGGTAACAAAAATGTAACCAGATGTCCACATAACAACCCGTCTTCCTTGAGCTGCCAGCCTGATTTGTAAAGTGAAACCCACTGATTAAGAGCAACACATGATCCTCAAAACACACACGTGGAGGCACGCGCATGCGCGCACACGCACATACATACACAGATTTAATTCTATTTATACTACAATAAAAATAACATCCCACAAGACCACCTGTTGTGGTTGTTGTTGTTTATGTGTTTGTTTGTTGTTTTTCGAGACAGGGTTTCTCTGTGTAACCTTGGCTGTCCTGGACTCGCTTTGTAGACCAGGCTGACCTTGAACTCACAGCAATCCGCTTGCCTCTGCCTCCCGAGTGCTGGGATTAAAGGCGTGCTGCGCCGCCGCCGCCGCCGCCGCCGCCGCCGCCGCCGCCGCCGCCGCCGCCGCCACCACCACCTCCCGGCAAGAATGACTCCTTAAAGTGAATCCATTGGCTGTGAAGCAAGAACCAGAGCTGCTGGTTCAGAGCGCTGGCAGGGGTGTGCTCTGCACCTTGACTTCAGTGCTACAACCTGCGTAGGTGAGAAACACTGTACACACACTGAGTGGAGAGGGTCCTTTACCAGCTCTGGCTTTCAGTTACTATGCATCCTTAAATGTTCACTTCTGTGTGCAACATGGCTTCCAAAGTTTCCACACTGGAGGAGCCACCACAGTATTCTAGATCTGGAAACTTGTTGCCTAGCACTCTAATTAAAGAAGCTAAAAATATGCAGTGTGTAGGCTTTGGGGGAATCTTCCATGCAGTGAAGAGCAATATAATCAGTCTTCAAGGGTGCTTTAGGTTTGGTGTGTGTTACATGGGGCGCAGACTTAATGTGACCCATATAATGAAGTGGGTAATCTCAAACTGCTGGCTGTCAGACTCACTTCCCAACCGAATGTTTGATAAGCGCTGTTCAGAAGTCAGCTTTATCAACAGAGAGTTAAAAAAGTCTTAGAGGAAAGGGGGCAAGACGCAGTTTTAGTTACTCAGAGGAAGAACCTAAGAAAGATAATGAAACATGTTGTTCATTCACACAGTTAAGCATTGATTAATATGCCAGCAATTGCTCTCGGCGCTGGCACAGCTCAAGGCAAGAATAAAGAACACTGCAGAACACACTGAGGATAATAACTAACATATGTAAAACTCGGAGCAAAGCTTAATAAACTTCATTTTTGTCGGTGCCTGGAAACGCCTCTGTGAGCTGAATTTTATAGTGACTTTGGTGAAGGAAAAAAATCAAATAAAACTGATTTTTTTTTTTTTTAATTTCCGAAATCAAACGAGAAGAGATTTGTGTCTTCGACTCCTGTCGGTCGACTCCTGTTAACTCTGAACGTATCTCCATCAAACACTGGGCAACGAGTGCCACCTGACTAGCTGAATGACTGTCATGTTGAGCTGCTGTTGAGGACAAGGCAAGTACTGCACGCCTTTGAGTAATGCTTCAAAGCTGGACTGTAGGCTATTTTTTAAGGAATTTCACAGATCCCTACCATTGGGACAGTCAAGTTTAAATGTCCCTATTCTCTTTATGTACTGAAAGTACTTAGCAGATGACAGGACTGATGAGCGAGTCTGCCTGACTAGCTGTGCTTTCAAAACAAGTAAATGCAGTTAACTTCCCAGGTGTTAAAACCTGGTGGCGCATGCCTTTAATCCCAACACTCAGGAGGCAGAGACAGGCTATTTGCTGTGAGTTCAAGGCCAGCCTAGTCTATAAAGCAAGTCTAGGACAGCCAAGGCTACACAGAGAAATCCTGTCTTGAAAAAACAAACAAACAAACAACAAAAAAAAAAACTTCCTTACTTGGGATAATATATTAGACAAAAACTTTAGGAGATATATATTCATTTATATATATATGTGTGTGTGTATGTATATATATACACATATATATGTGTGTGTATATATATACATATATATATGGATTAAACCAATGGTATGCCTGATAAACATTTGAAAAAGTACGTTTGACAATGTAAATGAAATTCATGATGCGATATACACGCACAGACCAGGTGAAATGTATAAAGCACATAAGAGCCCGTTTTTCACAGGAGGATGAATCTGCACCATCTACTAAACCAAAGCTAACAACCGAACTCAACACACGCTGAGTTCTCCACACTTACTTAAAGACGTACTCAAGAATACTCACATCAGCACGACTCATAATAAACACATATTGAAAACAACCCAAGTGTCCATCGAGAATGGAACAGATAAATGTGCCCTGCTAGTCACCAAAAGTAAAATGCCTCAGAACAATAAGAATAAACAAACTTTCCACACATGAACCGAGAATGAGTCTCCCAAACACAGCATCTAACAGAAATGAGACCCACAAGGCACACGCCACATCATGGCTGAGTTGTGGAAAATTGAGTAATAGGTAAAGTAACCTATGGCCTCAGAAGGGAGAAGTTACTGTCTACAGGGGAGGGGAGGGGAGGGTAGAGGAAGGGAGGAAAGGAGAGGGGAGGGAGGAAAGGGGAGGAGAGGAGAGGAGAGGGGAGGAGAGGGGAGGGGAGGGGAGGGGAGGGGAAGGGAGGGGAGGGGAGGGAAGGAGAGAAGAGGAGAGGAGAGGAGACGGGAGGGGAGGGGAGGGGAGGGGAGGCTTCTGAGGCTGCCACTGGCTTGCATCTTGATTGCTGGTTCCATGGATAGATTCACTCAAGTAGATTACTGAGCTATTTGATGATGTTTTAATGACATTGTGATGTTCTGGCTACACGTTGCACCTCAATAAAAATTTAAGCCCATGAGGCAGGGAAGAAGAGAGAAAAAGAAAGTAAAGAAAAAAAATAAATAATAAAAAATTTAAAAAAAGAAAGTAGAGAGGTGGGGGTGCTATACATGACACTATCAGGTCCCAGGTTCTATCCTTTAGTACTGTTGGCAGCCTTTTGTCTACTCTCGGCTCAGCATCTGCTGGGTACCTACAATCTCGGGCCATTTCTTCTCTCTACTTTCTTGTTTGCAGTTGCCTGTGATATTAGGGGTTGTGTAACAGTCATAAGTCAAATGTGCTTCACATGGGCAGACTCTAAGGGAGCTCCGGAGTGATGAGAGTCCTCCTCAGTATGACTTCTCTCTGCTGCTAAAGGCCTTTCTTGTGAGATAGCATGTCAAGTAGATGGCCATATTACTAGATCCCATGCAAGCAAAGTAATAGAAAAGGCCAGACCCCTCAACCTTACTCATTTGAAAACAATATAGTGCAGGCCATTTGCCAGGGAGAATAGTTACAAAGTCAAATAAGAACGTCCCACTTTCTAATAGTGACATTAGGAAACACTTTCCTACTATGTCACTGAAAAAAAAGAACAGGTTTCAATACAATGTAGCCCTTTCTCTTTTTGCTTTTCTGGTTGTTTTACTTTAATGCCTCCCAAAAGTATCCCAGAAACTCTACCTAAAGCTTTTCTAAGCTTTCTAATACAAATTCAACAAAGCAACAAGAAGAGGAAAAAAATAAAAAAATAAAAAAAACTCCAAGCTGTCAGTTGTCGACTTACGTCCTTCGAAGTCTTAACTTCCTGTAATTTACTTTTGTGTAAATTCTCCATGGAAATAAACTTAGCTCCCAAGACTGAAGCTAAAATGGATACAGCCAAACTGAAAAATCTAGCGGGGACAACATATGTTGAGCATTGTAGAATCTAGAACCTCAAAGTCTCGGAGCAAGTGGGCACTGCTGATGGGCGGGGCTGCCTGGAGGCAGTAAAGAATGTTGCATGCAGCCGAACAAGCTTTCTTCAGCTTTGCTCTCCTCCTGTGTGACTAAGATAATACCATCCACTCCACTACAGTCATTTGATGAAGATGTACCAGCATTCTGCAGATAGAGTGGGCACTCCAATAACTCTCCGGGATGTTTTTTAAAGGTAAAGTTCTCTGTCTTGGCTTTCTAGTCCTCCCGGTACGCATGATAACACCTTCCATGGGCTTGGTTTTCAGGAGGAAGTGCCATGTTTTGGATCCACAAACAACAGATGAAACCGGCTTCACCATTGCTACTATTACTATTTCTACTGCCATCTTTTTGTTTGCTTGTTTGTTTTGTTCTGTTTGCTTGAGACAAGGTTTCTCCATGTAACAGGCCTGGCTGTCCTCGGACTCTCTTTGTAGACCAGGCTGGCCTCAAACTCACAGAGATCTGCCTGCCTCTGCCTCTGCCTTCCGAGTGCTGGGATTAACGGTGGGGCGCCACCATGCCCCATCTTACTGCCATCTTTTTTTTAATACATCTCCTAATTCAGAGGCAATAAAGACATTGTTACTAAGGAATACAGCACCGTGACCTTCCTGTGTAAGACGGGAAGAAACACTTTGTCGCTCCCTTCTTGTGGCCTGAAAACAAAGGCCTCACCATGCATTCCCTTCCCTCACCTTCTTTTTGGTGCCTCGTTAATTGACATTTCCGCTCACCACTGAGGCCAGAGAAATGCAGTGCAAGTCAATGCCTCGGGGTCATTACAGTAGTAGTAAAATGAGCCACCTCTGGGTTTGTATGGTCTTTGTGCAGAAATATGCAAATTAGACAGTGCTGTGTAAAAGACTATGTGCATCTATAGCTGGAAAAATAGCTAAGGACATGTAGTGGTGGGTATATGAAATACCTTCAAGTTAGGGCTGGAGAGATGGCTCAGAGGTTTAAGAGCACCGTCTGCTCTTCCAAAGATCCCAAGTTCAATCCCCAGCAACCAGCTGGTGGCTTACAACCACCTGTAATGAGAGCTGGTGCCTTCTTGTGGTGGGCAGGCACACGTGTGCACAGAATAATGTATAAATAATAAATAAATCTTTTTTTAAAATACCTTCAAGTTAGGACATGAGCATTTGTAACAAAAATGTACCAAGTGTGTAAATATTGGGATATAGGCAAAAAAAAATTATGTATACAATGTACCCTTGATGTTATATCAGTTTATCTCCTAAAAATACCTATACACACAAGCAGTAATATCTAGTTTGGTAAAGCATTATTTGGTCCCTGGGTATTCTTCGCCTGCTTATTTTGCTAAAGGACTCCATTAAAAACAAATGTCATGGGCCGAAAGTCATCCTAAAAAGAACAACATCAAACAAGGTAAGCATTCTGCTTGCAGCTTCCTCTGGCCGAACAGTCATGTACCATGGTTGAAGAAGAAAAAAAAAAAAACAAAACAAAAAACTTGGAAGCATTAATCACCATTCGATTTTCCTGTTCTCCACTGTTCTTTCCAATCCAGCCCTGATTATGCATCAGATCCAGGCTTAGGACTTTATTCCTACTGTTGAAAATGAACACCAGGGAACCAGCTGCCAGGAGTGTCTGAGCTCTGCTTCAGCAGCAGTGAACTCTCCCAGGGTTGGCTCCCCTAACAATGGCAGTCCTCGCAGACCACAGCGCCCTCAGAGGCAGGCAGGGAGAGCTGGTTGTCTGCAGGGATTCACCAGCTAAAGTGTGCTCCCTTTCCTTCCTTAGGTGCTGTGTCTTCCTTTTAAGATGTGAGCTATGGCCAGACTCTTGCGCATGCTATGGGAACAAGAGATCAGAATCTTCAAATTGCACTTGCCAGAGCTCAGTGATAAATGAGATTACCAGCAGGGTGTGCTGGGAGATATCCCAAAGCTTGCCTGGTTTCTAACACTTTTCTTTCCCTCTCCTACAATTGCCTGTCTCGCTCTTAAACAATAGTTCTATAAATCCAAACGTCTTCTAATCATTTAAAACAACAGCACCTGCATGCAAACATTGCAAGTTCTCTTATGCTGACAAAGTGAACTAAAAGAAATGCACCAATAAATTGAGCCTACTTCTTTTTTTTTTTTTTTTTTTTTTTTTTTTTTTTAAGATTTATTTATTTATTATTATGTATATAGTGTTCTGTCTACATGTACACCTGAAGGCCAGAAGAGGGCATCAGAATACATTACAGATGGTTGTAAACCACCATGTAGTTGCTGGGAATTGAACTCAGGACCTTTGGAAGAGCAGGCAGCACTCTTAACCACTGAGCCATCTCTCCAGCCCCTAAATAAATCTTTTTCTTTTTTTTTTTTTTTTTGGTTTTTCGAGACAGGGTCTCTCTGTGTAGCCTTGGCCATCCTGAACTCACTTTGTAGACCAGGCTGGCCTCGAACTCACAGCGATTCGCCTGCCTCTGCCTCCCGAGTGCTGGGATTAAAGGCGTGCGCCACCACGCCCGGCTGAGCCTACTTCTGATCACCTGAAAGGCTTACGTTCTCTGTATGTATTTTTAAGTCTTCAAAAATAGCCACCAAATAGATAATGATACTGAAAATTTCATGCCACAAAACTAATGCAAAGGGTTGAGGTTTTCTGCTTTCTCAAATATACCTGCCACTACCAAAATATCCCATTTTCTATCTCTCACCCCATCTGTACAGATGCCCTAACGTCTCAAGAATTCATAGCAGTCCTATGTTTTCTATCCTATGTACGTTTGGGAGGTTTTGTGCCATCTTGCCTAGACTCGGAAATAAAGGTAAAACCATTCAGTTTCACAACCTAACATAAGAGAGCAGCATACTATTTAGATTTAACTTTAAAATGAAAGTAAAAGTTTTTATCTGTTATGAAAGCTTTCGAAGCAGGCAGGCTTCCATTGAATGAAGTACAAATAACCTCATCTAAGTACAATAATGACTGGAAAGTAACGTCACTGTGACAGACACAAGGACCAAAGTTCTTAGAAACGTTTTTTGAAGCCACCCAGTACTGGCCTGGCTACCAGTGAGAGTCTATTCAAATAAAAATGAAAATAAGCTCTAGTGAGCAATACACACTTCAATTCAGATAATACTGCATGCAGCCCTAAGTTCGCGATAAAGAAAGGGAAAGTTCTGTGCAGTGCAGCACCTCAAGAGCGAGCCTCTCCAGGATTCAAGGCTGTGTGTACGGCAGCCTGGTGTCAAGGAGTTATGACCAGGAGCAAGTCTGTCTGACACTAAAGTGAAAGGGAAGAGAGGAGTGAGTGGAAAGCAGGTGAGAAAAGTCTTTCAGCACTTCAGCTTCAGACTGGAAGAACTTGCTGCAGGCGACCAAGCTGAGAAGGTGGGGCCTCCAGGAGTGAAGGACGGCAAAACTACAGTGACTGGGGAGAAGTGCACTACGGTGCTAGAACCCGGAGCAGAAATGCTTCCTTGGCGTTTCCCCAAGTTGAGGTTTTCTTTTTTTCCCCTTTTGTTCTTGGAGAACTTTCCTCTCTGTGGCGCTTGCTGCAGTTAGCTGCTGTTGCTCAGCGGCTGTTATTAACAGACTGGTAAAGGCTAAGTAAAATGCACTTAAGAAAGGAATCACCTGTCCTTGCCAAGATGTACAAGCTGCCCAGTACCTGTGCAGAGCTTCCCCCATCGCCAGCCAACAGAAATCCCAGTTTAACCTCTGTCTCTCCCTTGCAAATAAATGTGCGCCCCTTGCAGAGAATCTGCCTGACTCACCCCCGCCTCTGGCGTGCCAGGGAGAGATGCAACTGCCCGATCCTGGAGCGCAAAGGAGAGTGGAGACTACGGCCTCGATGGCTCCCCAACCTCCGCAGCTTAAGGATCTGGGGGTGTGCCCCCCCTCAGGCAGGTTCCCAGCGAAACTGTGACCACCCGGGCTCTGGGGAACACAAGTGTCACTGCTCCCGAGCCCAGCCGGGGCGTCCACTGGCCCCACAGCCGTGGCAACAACGCCCGGTTACGTGCAGGCGGCTATGCAGTAGGGGCAAAAGAGAACCACCCAAACTCGTCATCTGAACTCTTAAGACGGAATAAAAAGTACTTTTTCCGCAGCAGCAGCAGCAGCAGCGGTGTCCACACTTGGCGGGCGCCCAGTCCAGGGGATGCCTGGCCCGCCACTGCTCTCTCTCTCTCTCTCTCTCTCTCTCTCTCTCTCTCTCTCTCTCTCTCTCTCTCTCTCTCTCTCTCTCTCTCTCTCTCTCTCTCTCTCTCTCCTTTCTCCCTCTTTCTCTGTCTGCGTCCCTCCCTGGACACGGCGAGGCCGCCAGCGCGCGCTGCGGGACCAGCCCCGGGGCCCGCGCCCGCCACCCCAGTACCCACGGCGCGGGTGAGACTTAGGGACGTGGCCGACCCTCCCAGCCACCGCTCGGGCCACTCACCTCCTAGGGTCGGGCTTCCGTCGCTCCTCCAGCTTGGCGACTGAGTGTGAGGCTGCAGCGGCCGCCGCCGCCGCTGCCGCCGCCGCTTTCGCCGCCACCTCGGCCGCCGCTGCCACCTAAGCTCTGCCCCGCGCGCCGCCGGGGCTGGAGGCGGGGGACTGTGGGGACTCGGGCGGCGTGGGCTGGGAAGTTGGCGCGGCCGGTCGCAGCGCGCACGGGGCAGCAGTCGTAACTTTGGCGCGGGGTGGGTGCGCGCTGCGCCGGGGAGGCGGCGGAGGGGCGAAGGCAGCGGCGGGAGGGTCCGCCCCCGCGGGGAGGGAGCGGCGACGCGGAGCGGAGGTGCGGGCCTCCGGGAGGGAAGGGCGGCAGCCGGGCGGCTCCACTCTACTCTGCCTCCCGCAGCTCCCGCGTGTGCGCCCGAC
This sequence comes from Acomys russatus, assembly GCF_903995435.1. NCBI lineage: Eukaryota > Metazoa > Chordata > Mammalia > Rodentia > Muridae > Acomys > Acomys russatus. The sequence goes on along the minus strand of NC_067164.1, from coordinate 14,820,866 downwards.
TCTCCGTGTGGCTGCCGGGAACCGACGCTGCAGCCGGGGTCGGGCTCGGGGATGGGCTAGGCGGCCGAAGCTGTGCGGCGAGCGCCAGCCCGCGATCCATATTTAAAGAGGCGAGTGGCCTCGGCCGGCCCCCTGCCCTGCCCTCGCTCCCGCCCGCCCGGCCCCCTAGGCTCCCGGCCGCTGCTTGGCGTCACCCGCCTGGGCTTCGGCCGCGGGGAGGGGCCTCGGGCCGCGCCGCCCCCCGGGGGGGGGGGGGACTCAGTGCGCGGCGCCCGCCCCGGAGCTTGGAGGGGGGGGATCTGGCTCGCGACCCCGCAGCTTGGCCTAGCCTGGCTCTTCTAGGGCCCAGAGCCAGCTGCAAGGTTCAATGTTTCATCCTGCTGGCCTCAGTCCCCCCACACACACAAGGGAAGAACCTGAAGTTGCCTGCGTTTCCCAACCCAGATGTTCTGTTTGCTGCTCTACAAAACTTGGGGCGTGTTGATAAAGAAAGTGCTGTCAGCTCTCAGGATCAAGTCACCTTACTTTTTCTTTATTGGCAAAGGGTGTCTGGGAACAACGTGGACCTCCACCTTGCCTTTCATAATGTCGCTGTCTGGAGTTAGCGGAACACCCTTAGCCATCCAAGGAGGGGGTTCTTGAGTTTGCAAAATGATCTTTCACATTTACTACGCTGCCGAAGCTAATTAAGTACCCTCTGCCAAGTAAATCACAGTATGTCAATGGCCCAGCACAGTTAAGAAATCTCTAATGTTCTGAAGCCTACTATAGCGTGGCCATTTAATGGACTTACACCATACAGTATATGGTGCAAGCATGTCTGTATTTCCTTGTTCATGCATATTACATGTAAAAGTCACTGTTCAGACTTCACGCGGCCACCCAAACACATAAGCCTGAGAAGTCACTTCACGTTCAGATTGTTGCTTCCAACACTTCCTCCGGAGCAGGTGATAAGACACCAGAGAGGGGGGACAATGGGGACAGAAGGTGAAAGAGATTAAATGGCAGAGGCACTATTCTTTTGAAGCAGATACAGAGCTTGTGTTTGGGGAAAGCTGGTGTGTCTAAAACCCTTACTCAACACTCAACAGGCACTGGGAACCACCCCAAGTTGCCTAATGTCTGAAATTAAAATGCACTAATGTCATGTGTTGGGCTGTTGTCGTTGTCATATCTGGTTTGCCTTCGTGTTCACACATTCTACACAGCCTACTGCAGCGACAGGGACAATTGAAAAGTGAAGTGGGAACAAAATGTGACCTTTAAGTCTCCCCCCTGAGTAATTATATTTTGTCTCTAGACCAATGTTTAAAGTAACTGTCACTCCTAAACACACAGCAAGAGTCAGCAACCCCAAAGCTGGTGAGCAAAAAGAAATCACTTTCGTATTAAGAATTTGCCACTGCTGATCAGCAGTTTTTCACACCGTGGATTATGTATTTCAACATAGCTGGCAATTTCTCATTATAGTCGTGAACCAGCCATGAATAGGCAGCTTTGGTAACTGTCTGAGAAAGGAAAAGTCCAAGAAAGACATTTTCCATGTACTTGCCTGCAAAATATGTCAAAATGCCCTTCATGCAAATTGATAGGTAACCCCTGGAGACATTTTATTATCAAGATTGGCAAGAATTTACCCTGTAAGGGGGTATAGAGCTGGCGAGCAGGGTGGGGGGCTGAGGAGAGAATGAGAGCACTGTGGGGTGAAATTTGGTATGTGTCTTAAATTAATGAGAAAAGAATTAGCCTTGGCAGGCAGCCCACTGGCTCTGTTATCACTCTCCACTTGGTGTTTGCTATCCCACAATTAAAAAAGCATGTTCCATTTCCTTTCCTATCGATTATTGTCCAGTAATTGAGATTCATGCGATTTGCTTGGAAAGGTCACGATTAACTTTTTGTTAATTGTGTGTGTGTGTGGTCAGTCACCTTTGCTTTTGCGTTCTGGGTAAGCACAATAAAAACTGAGGGGCTTGGTTTTGGGTTTTTTCACCCCCCACACCTGTCCTAAAATATGTGCTATCTCCTTTGATTCTCATAAAGCCAAGGAAAGATTGATTTGTTCATTTTGTCTTACGGCTCACAAAGTTTGAGGGAGAAAGGAATGAACAGGAAAAGCTGGGTGTAGCAGAACACACCTGCAGTCCCAACATTTCGGAAGTAGTATCAGGAAGACTACAGGTTTCAGGCCAGCCTGGGCAACCTAGTGAGTTCAGAGCCAGCCTGGGATATATTGCAAAGCTTGGTTGAATATCCAGAAGAAAAACAAAGATTGGCAAAATTGGTATAATCTTAACTGGTAATGGTTTGTTTGCTTTTTGACCAATAATTCCCTGTGCTTTATAGCCCTCTGAACTACCCGTTTACTATGTAGTTTATTAATCAAATTTCTTTCCCATCCGAGCATGGTCCTAAGCAGGCACACAGAGAAAAGTGTCTGGAGGAAGCTTTGTTTCAATGACAAGCGCCATCTAGTGGCAGCAGGTGATAAAGCGTCCTGCCTTGGAGAACACGGATTAAAAAGTTTCTGAAGACTTGGTCGCGTCAGAGGAGAGCATGACTGTACTAACATAACAGAACTAGCAGGCTTGCTATTACTATTACTCGTAGAGTGGAAGTAAGGCACAGAGATGACCTGCAGATAGGATTATCACCGTAGCGTTTTCTCAGTCTTTGTGTAATTTTTACTAGGTCCTAAAGACTTCTGTATTTAAGTTGCTTTCATTTCAGAAAATAAAAAAAGGGATGCTTGCTGCTATTTATTCACTATACAGTGAGACGTAAACACATTTTATTAGAGTCTTTTCATTATCTTATAGGACAAAAGGGTAGAAATATCATTGAATATTTATTCTGAAGTTATTAAAAAAAAATATGTACCATTCATCTGAAGCCCACAAGGGACCTAAACAGAAAGGTGGCGGATGATACAGTGTATTTTGTTGCCTCCAGAAGTTAAGGGCTGATTTTTTTTTTAATGTTCCTCCTTTGGAGTTTTAAACAGGCCACTCACTCATTTGTACAAGTGCTGATATTTGTTTTGACTTAGAGTTGTTTTGCTAGTAAACAGTCATGCCACAGCGAGTCGCTGAAGTTCCCACTCTTACATCAGGGTAGCCACTGCCTTAAAGTGAGAGCAAGAAGCTCAGGGCTTTTCCTTCTTGCTCTGCAACCTGAAGAGGTGGGGTCCGAGGAGGGAAGAGGAGGAGAGGGAGCGGCAGGGAAGAGGAAGGAAGGGCACAGGAGGGGAGGGAGAGAGACAAATTTTGGGTGGTCTGATCAGCGGTTCATTTCTCTTTTACTTGGACTCAAAAAAGTTCATATTCAATGTGACAAATTCCTGAATAAATTCAACTAACCAAGATTTATAATGTACATTCCCTTCTACAAACTTTGGGTTTAAAAATAGCTGCAGCCCCTTTTTATGAGGTGAGGAGGAAGGTGAAGATGGTTTTTGCAAACTTGTCAGCATGGCATGAGCAGGGGAAATAATTTTATTTGGTTAAACATGTGTCATAAGCTGCTTTACAGCTTTAACAGCTAATCTGCAAACCATACCCAACTGTCATTTTTTTTAGAACAAATGCCTAAAATCAAATATTAGGAGAGATGCTGACTGCTAAAAAAAAAAAAAAAAAAAAAAAAAAAAAACCAGGATCCTATCTCTGATGAAGTGAAAGGCAAGATATTCAGCCTCTCCTAGCTTTGATTCTCTTAGCAGTAAAATTAAGGGGTGTAAATTACCCAAAGTGTAATAACTCCATTAGGGATACCAGAATAGTTTCCTCTGATGAGATTGGAACAATATAGCAATAGAGAAATATGCAAATCTTTCCCAGTGCTATTGACGCGTTTGTCATGAGGCACTGGTTGGTAACCTTAGGCAAGTCTTCCCGTCTCTCCCTCCTACAGGAATCCTCTCATAGATCCAAATAACACAGGACACAGGCTTCTCTGTTCAGGGGAGAGGGAAAACACTTGAAACAAGCTCTTCTGGGCCATTAAAACCTATAGAGAATTATGTCAAAGTACTCTGCCAAATGGACCCTGACTCTGTGTGCGTGTGTGTGTGTGTGTGTGTGTGTGTGTGTCTGTGTGTGTGTGTGTGTGTGTGTGTGTGTGTGTGTGTGTGCGCGCGTGCACAGCTTCCCCTCAGACACACAGGTGTTTGTGCTTTGTGTCGCACTAGCCTCCCACCTCTTTGGGAGATGACTAAGCCCAGATGGCAAGCTACTTCAAAGTCGCCCTTGCCTTTCTGCCTGTGGCTTGAACGGTGTAGATCAGCTGTCCCATCACTCAGAAGCATGTTCCCCTGTAGGCTGACCCGCCAGTAGATAGAACTGGTCCCGGCCCATTCACATCCCTAAAGCACCTGGGTCTACTTTCCAGTAACTAACAGCATTGCAGGTCCACATCAGCCAGATGTTCGTTCGTGTGGCGGATGTTGCAAGATGAAAATATGAATAATAAAATTGTGCCCTTCCCCCCAGGAAAGAACTTTCTGAGGAAAATTGTCATAAGGTGTCCAGTTTTGTTCTCCTGACCAAAAGCTACTTGATTCCCAACAGTACACACAGGTCATCCATACAAGTAATGTGTGTGTGTGTGTGTGTGTGTGTGTGTGTGTGTGTGTGTGTGTGTGTGTTTCCCCAAGTACTGTCCGCCTTTTTTTTTTTTTTCTTTTGAAATGGTGTGTCTCACTGGCTCTAAGCTCATCAATAAAGCCAAGAGATATGATAGAGCTCACAAGACAGGGAGACCTGCTCTCCTGCGGGTGGAGGAGCAGCCTGCTAAGGAACGGTGCTGCATATGGAGGGTGTACGGGATGGCGACGCTGAACAGCAGCTTAATAAGACAAATGGCATGTGGCAGTGCCTGACACGTGGCAGGAACTCAATACCTTATAAAATAGATGTTCCTACTCCGTCTTGTTTAGAAATTAAAAAATAAAGACGTTTACTTCACCACAGCGTGTCTTTATGATCAAAATATTTCGGAGACCGCAGTATCTTTAAGACAGCATTCTTCTTACACAGTAACTTGTAGACTACATCACGGTATTTATCTGTGTGTGCACAAAAGATGCTGTGAAGGAGAAAAAGAGCAGATAAAAGCCACCTTTGCCTCCAGGGAAGGAAATTAGATGAAGAGGAACCAGTGTGGGAAGAAGCCTTTTCATTGAATTGTTTGTGCTTGGGAGGAATTTGAACCGTAAAAGCAGGTTGCTGATTCTTAATGAAAGTTGGAATTGGAAACATGTACATAAACCCATCTACATGTCTGATGATGTTTCTGTATTAATGAGTATATGCTCTAATGAGTACACCCATATGACAGACAAAGTGGGACACAAGAGTCACTGGCCCCTCAGTGACAGTGCTCTCACGAGGTCCAGCCACATCAGTGTGGAGACCAAATATCTTCAAAAGGATGATTTTTGTGTGTGCAAATAAACTATGAAATTTTAAAGTCAAAATTATCAGACATCTTGCTTTACTTCTGATTAGAGCAATTGCATTTGAAATTTTTGGTTTTTCCATTATAGTAAATCAATGAGGTTTCATTATTTTGAAACAGAAACATGAAATAAGAGATGGAACAATAATTTTTTAAAAATACCTTCTTTCATAGAAAACCACTAATGTTTTCATACATTTTTATAATTGCATAATTTAAATTTGTGGTTTTCAGCTGATTGACCGACCATATTACGGGTTTTCTTAATGGTGTGGTTTTGAGGCTAATTCTGTCTGAGGACAGTCTCAGCATATAATACAAGCTTTTAAAAACAAGGCCAGGAAGTCAGGGCGTTCATCCGACAGCCCATCTTTCTGAGTCATTGAATAGTGCTTTTCACTCATTGCAGCACAGTTTCAGACGCTCTCCACTTAGAGACTGGGTCCTCTACTGATATCGGCCACTACCTGGCAACAAAAATCTTGATGGCCTCAAAACAGTAATAGTAATAGCCCAGCACTACCACCACGTTCCACGGGCTGTTCAATAAGTTAGCTTGTCTAAAGCATTGTTGGTTGGCGACATCAGTCCTGTCTTGAGAAGAAGCTGTGTGGCTTCCCAAATCCCCCAGTTTATAGTCATCTCTTGTCACACGTCCTTGAACTCAGAGCAAGTTTGCCGTGGGAGTTGGTCTTTCTCTGGGAACCTAAACGTCTGACTTAGAAGAGTCAGTTAATTGGTGGTGAAATCCACCCGAGGACCACATCAAAACTGCATCCAATTCTCAGACTCAGCTGGGCCTGCCGGAGCATGCATGTATTTCTGAGCACTCTGTTTTGCAGATGCAGAGGTTCAGTCAGAGTTTGGAAATGATGCTGTATCTTGGTTTTATTTTCTTGTTTAGCGTGACTGCAGGCCAGCCATGGGGGGCGGGGAGGGGGCACTCATCTGTAACATCAGCATTTACCTAGCAGAGTTAAGAGGATCACTATGTTTGAGGTTAGCCCAGGCTACTTCCAGACCAGCCAAAGCTACATAAGCCCCTTGCTTCTCATTGCAATTACACATATGTATCTCCTGTCCACACTCCTTCTACTGGGGTGCATGGTGGTGTACAACATGTTCAAAAGCCATCACTATCGGCCTATGGACTGGTTAGACCACCGTATTTGCTTGCACTTCGACTTTTAACTTTTTGACTTTTCATTTTAAAAGAGAGAGGGGAGATAACCATCTTCTGGGTGTTGGTATTGCAGGGCTGTGTCTGATGATTTGATGTCTAGATGCTGAGCCTGGACCAAGAAATATTTAACCCTACATTATATTTAAGTGATCATTCATTAAAAAAAAATAATAATAATAACACCTCACCCTAAGTTACACAGAAATTGGTGATGAATTTTAACATGTGTCTTTCAGTGGGCAATTCCTGTTTACACCTAAAAAAAAAAAAAAAGCGGCATTTAATGAAAATGTATCAGAATATGTAGCACAAATCGGAAACTGGAATAAGGAGAATTTGCTCAAATTATTGGTAGGTAAATTCTTTTCCTGTGAGGTTTTCTTCTGAGTGCTAAAGCAACACACTTTGATCCTTTGTGGGACATAGCCCCCCCCCCTTTCTCAGGTTCCTATTTCTTCATGTATTTAGTATATATGGAGCCAGTAGCCTAGTGTCCTAGACCAAAGGATGAATAAAAGAAATTGCATGAAGAACGATGGAGGAAAGGAAAGAAAAGAAAAAGGGAGGGGGAGGGAAGGAGGAAGAAAGGAAGGAAGGAAGGAAGGAAGGAAGGAAGGAAGGAAGTGAGCCAAAAGAACAAAGCAGGAGCATTCTGAACAGCTCTCTCTGCCTAGTCGGGAGCCTCAAATTCTGTGCTTGTTTCTTTCATTAAATTAAAAGTATAATGTATTGACTGTTTATTTAAGACTTCATCCATGCTGGCAAGAGTAAAAGACTTTCCACTTAGAGAAGCAACTGTTCAAATCTTACCCTGACACTGCAGTTCTTATTTGGAATAAAAAGCAAAGTAATCAAGAAAATGGGGGTGATATTTCAGAGAATCTCCAAGAAAATATTCCATACAAGGCATGGTGGGGCTGTGCTAACGAATTGATGGACCATCATTCTAGACAATGGAAACAGGCCAAGGTAATACTAAAATAATGAAGCCAATAAATCCAATGTTACATTCAATAAGAGATGATTGCTGCTTTTGCCACTTACTTCCTAATCTTCATAGAAACTTTGTACAAGTTATTTTTTTTAATCCTTATATTGTTCAGCTGAAGAGATGGGCTTAGAAATAAATGACGTGATCGTCTAAAGGCTCCACGGCGGTTAACTTCTTGGCCCACCTCAATCAGCAAGATAGAACAAACAAGAAGCCTCTATTGGTTCTTCATCAGCCACTGAAAGAAGACCAAGTTCCTCTGCTTGGATTTCCTAGCTTTCTATATTCTAGCTTCGATTGGCTGGAATGGCCCCAGATCCCACATTCAGCTCAGTGTTCCATTCAGCCTATTTCCTTATCATGCCATTTATCTTCCTGGGCCCAGTCCCTTTCTCAGGCCATTTATGTTAATGAAATGCTTTCGTTTCCTCCACTTCAAGCTCTGCCCGTTGAAAGCCTGACTTTTAAACCTCCAGTTCAAGCGCTGTTTCAACCTGATGCTTTTCACCCATTAGTTCAGCCCTGTGGTGGCTAATCATCACTGTCAACTTGGTGAAATTCAGAATCACCACGGAAATTCACATCTGGGCACATCTGGGCACATCTGGGCACATCTGGGCACATCTGGGCACATCTGGGCACATCTGGGAGTGGTTTTCTAGCACCATTTCATGGGTTAGGGTCTTGGACTGAAGAGGAAAACACAGAAAAAGAGTGGGGCATAAGTATCTATCTCCCTTTCTGCTTCCTGACTTTGGATGGCTATGACCAGCCACCTCACACCCCTGCCACCGGGCTGTCCTTGCCATAATGGACAGTACACTCCACCCATGAGTCAAACCAAACACTTCCTTCCTTACAGGGTATTTGTCACAATAATAAGAACTGTAACTAATCAAGTATTAAAGATCTCTTTCTCTGTCTCTGTCTCTGTCTGTCTGTCTGTCTCCCCTACCCCTGTCTCTCTGTCTCTCTCTGTGTCTGTCTCTCTCTCTCTGTCTCTCTCTCTGTCACTCTGTCTCTCTCTCTCTTTTCTCCCCCCCCCCTTTACAGAGAACATTTAAATGTGCCATTTTATTATTCTACCTTCACCACACATTGAAGCTTTTAATAAATTGTCTTCTCCTCCCCCTCCCCAAAACCTGTTAGTTGTAAAGGTAAGACATGTGTCTTAAAATATGTATTGTTTATATCTTTCATATGATCCCATACTAACAATGGTCTTCTGTTAAAACAGACGAGTCAGACCTGTGAGATGGCTCAAAAGGTAAAGGTGCTTGCCCCCCAATTATATAAGCATAGAGTCATGGGTTTGATCCCCAGAGACCATAAAGTACTAAAGGAGAGAATAGATTTCACAAACATTGTTCTTGCACCTCCACCTTCACGGTAGCTAATGTGCCACTCCCATGTACAGCGTGTGTGCATATGCTCACACATACAGCAGCAGCAGCACTGGCATCGCTCATAATAACTGTTTGAATTTTTCAATCAAAAGCTGAATAAATGAAGCAATGAATAAATGAAAGTGAAAGAAAAACAATTACAAGTTAGATATGATAAGAGCCCCTCCTAGAAAGAATGAACACAGAAAGCACTTGGCATTTTTATTTTTCATAGTCTGTTATATAAAAGTCATCTTTTAAGAAGTTGTAGGGTTGGATAAAATGTGGGTGAATATTCATGGAGACCGAGGCACATGATTTCATCTGTGTTGAACCATTTTGCACTCATTTATTCAAACAAATGTTCATGGACTTGCCCAGATTCCTCAAGACCCAGCAAGTATTGAAGAAATAGATGAGCAAGACAGACAAGATCACTGACTAGAAGGAACTTAAATTCTAATGGGAAAAGAGACAGTGAGTAATAAGCAAACATAAAGTAAGTTGTATCATGGAATACTAAAGGAGAGAATCCTGTGATGAAGCGATTGAGGTTCACTGCCCCAAAGGCATAACATAGCAGCAGTAGCTGGTTGAATGAGGCAGCTGCACTGGACTATGTAGGGAAAGCCATCCAGGTAGATGAAACAGAAAAGTCAAAGACACTTGAAGGCAGAAGAACAGAAAGGGGTGGGTAATGGTGGGGCACGATGGCCAAAGGAAACAGGCGTGGCATCTGGAGGAAGAGGAAGGTGCCTTATCTCACAGGGAGCTACATATCCAGGAAGGAATTGCGGTCTTATTAGAAGATCGATCTGAATCTACTGAAAATTTGTAAACAAGGATGACATGTGCTCACATTAAGGCACTGCAAAGTTTACTTTTAGAACTGAGTGGAGAATAGATTGGAGCAGAAGATAGAGTGCCTTGTGGAGTGTTGTAGTCTGAATAGTGACCCTCTACAAAGCTCACAAAGTGACTTACTGCCACTGCAAACATAGTAAGATATTAAGACTTCAAAGGAGCAATGAGACTGGCGCTTTTATAAAACATGAGTCAGTCTCTTTCTCTCTCTCTCTCTCTCTCTCTCTCTCTCTCTCTCTCTCTCTCTCTCTCTCTCTCTCTTCTTGTTTTTTTCCCATTCTATTGATTCCTTTACTGATTTTAAATGGTCTAGTGATTTTGGGTTTAACTTGTACTTTTCCCAGTATTCTACAGTGCATCATTAAGTTGTTTATTTGATATCTCTCTGGTTTCTTCATGTAGGTAGTAGGGGCTATAAATGTACCTCTTAGAACTTCTTCTATTGTATCTCATAGGTTTGGGCATGCTGTGCTTTAATTTTCATTTGATTCTAGGATTTTTTTTTAATGTCCTTCTTTATTTATTCAATAGTACATTCCTCAGCCAATAGTGCTCTGTTTAATCTCCTAGAATTTGTGTAAGTTCTAAGATTTCTTCTGCTATTTACTTGTAATCTCATTCCATTACAATCAGATAGGATATAAGAAGTTGTTTCAATTTTCCTGTGCTTATTGAGATCTGCTTTATGCCATAACCCACTATTTCTCTTGGAGAAAGTTCCATGAGCTGCTGAGAAAAACATGTATTCGGCATTTTTTGGATGAAATATTCTGTACATCGTGTTAAGTCCTCTTGATCTATGATGTCTTCTAACATTCATATTTCTGTTTACTTTTTTTTTTTTTTATAGAGAAGTCCTGTCAATCCGTAGGAGGGGAGTATTGATGTCATCTGCTACTATTTTACTAGGGTTACTTTACGGCTTTATGCCTAAACACGTTTGTTTGTTTGATCAAGTTGGGTACACCTGTGTTTAGGGCATATCTGTTTTCAATCCTGTTTTCTTCAAGGATTTCTCCTCCAATACGAATGGAGTGGCCACACAGGGCACGGTAGTGCATGCCTTTCATCCCAGCACCCTGGGAGGCAGAGGCAGAGCTCCTGAGTTCAAGGTCATCCTGGTCTACAGAGTGAGTTCCAGGACAACAAAGGCTACACAGAAAAACACTGTTTTGGAAAAATAAATAAATAAAAATAATCATTTCTTCTCGCTATTCTTGGTTTGAAGTCTGTTCTGACAGATATCTACAGTGACAACTGCTTGTTTCCTTTTCCCATTTAGGTGGAACACCTTTTTAAAATCCCTTCCCCCTCAGGCAATGTCTGTTACATGTAATGGGGCTCATCGCATGGGTGCAGCAGACAGGTGGCACCTGCTTTCTGTCTAATCTACCAGTTTGTGTCTTTCGGTTGGAGAACTATGAATATTAATATTCAGAGCAATTACCGAAAGTTGTGTGCACTGACTCCTGTCATTTTGCTGAGTTTCTCGTGTTTGTATTTTTTTCCTCTTCCTTGCTTGATTACCTATTGGTCTAGCACTGTTTGTTCTTTACGGCGTCCTCCTGGATAGATTTGTTTTCTCTTCAGTCTGAAAGATTCCTTCTAGTGTTTTCCATAGAGTCGGTTCGGTGATTTTAAATTTCTTTAGCCTATTTTAATCTTGGAAACCTTCCCCTCCCCCCACCTAAAATCATGACAGCTTTGCTGGGTATAGTAGTCTGCCTTGGCACCCATTGCCCTTTACGACCTAAAACACCTCAGTCTAGGCCCTCTTCTCTTTTAAATGTTCGGTTAAATGGTATCCCATCATTCTGAGGGACCCACTTACTACCTAACTTGCTGCTCCTGTTTTGCTGCTTTTAATATGCTTTCTTTGTTCTGTGTATTTATAGTTTTGTTTTGTTTTGTAATATAAAGAGGAGAGGTTCTTTTCTGGTCATGACTGTCTGGTGTCTCAAATGTCTCCTGTACCTAGACTGACATGTCTTCTTTCACTTCTGGAAAATCCTTCTCTTTCTTCTATACCTATTATCCATGGAGTTCGTTTTCTCGGAGTATCATTGCTTCCTTAGAAATACCACATGGACCTTTTACTTACTTTTCTCCTTCTTTGATTATTCTGATTCCTTCATGTGGCCTTCAAGTCTGGTTACTCTGACCTCCTTTTAATGTATTCTATTGGTGAGAATTTCCACGGAGCTTTTATTTGATATATTGTGTTTATTTCTGACACTTTACATGGGTTTTTCCCTCTTTTGTATTTCTATCTCTTTGTTGAATTTCTCCTTTTTTGTTGTTGTTGGTGGTGGTGGTGGTGGTTTGGTATGGTTGTTTGTTTGTTTGTTTGTTTGTTGGCAGGGTTTCTCTTATAGTCCTAGCTATCCTGGATTTGCTTCGTAGACCAGGCTGGTCTCAAACTCACAGAGATCCCTGCCTCTGCCTCCCTAGTGCTGGGATTAAAAGTGTGTACTACCATGCCCAGCAAATTCCTCCTTTTGTATTTTGCATTACTTTCCTCCTTTTGCTCAGCTGTTTGTGTTCTCAACAGACATTTGTTTTCTCTTTCTTTTCTTTTCTTTCTTTGTTAACCATTCTATTGAGTTCTATATATTTCATCTGAGTCACTCTCTCTAGATGTCATAACTGAGGAGTAATTTTTGGAGGAGTTATGAGTCTTGGTTCTTGGGTTTTTTTTTTTTTAATTTCTTGTGTTCCTATGGTGGGGTTTACATATTTAGTATTACTTCTTTGCTTGTATTTTTTATCAACTATATTATTTGTTTTCATTGAAGTGTGTTCATGTAGGACGTGGAGTTGAATGTGCAGTTCAGAAAATAGTTCCTCAATCCAGGAGCTCAGGAGACTGGTGGCAAATTCTGTATTATTCCCTGAGTGATATAACAGCGAGAGCAATCACAGCAGTTTGTATTACCACTAGGTAAACATTGTATTAGCCAACAACTATTATAACCTGGTCAACTTCAACAACTATGGGAGAATAAAAAAATCAAGGGTAATATAGGGTATATATAGGCTTCGCCTTTCCCAAACCTACTTTATTTTAGGTTCTTTAAATGCTTATACCTCCCTTCCAATCCACCTAACCTAGATAGGAGAGAGAGGAGGTTTAAGAGAACAGGAGAAGTAGACATTCGTTAATTCAGTTCCTGGGAGCGATTCACGTGGCATAGTTGGCAGGATTTCAGCAGACCAGCAATTACACCAAAGTTGCTGCTGGGACCTGGAACAGCAACTGGAGCTCGGAGGCTCGAAGCCTTCACTGGAGCAGCCTCTCTAGGAGTGTCTCAAAGTGGAGTGATGAACTGCCAAACAATACCAAGACCCAAAAATCCCAGCCTCTTGTTGTGGGCATATATATCCTCTCAGAGTTTGTACTAGGATGTTTTCAGCTGGCAAAACCAAGCCTCCTCCCCCATGAAGTGGTTCGACTTCTAAGTGGATTAACACTTGTTCTCTCATAAATCTGTTCCCCATCCCACACTTGGGACCAAAACAAAAACATGTTTCTATCCACTACAGGTATACTCGAATTTATTTAGTAAGATTAAGAGTGGGATGTAACTTGAGGTATGGTGGGTAAAGATAAGAATTAAATATTAGGCCAGCTCTGAAAAGAAAAGAAAAAAATCAAGGGAGTGAGTGCTGTGTAATAGTTTCCTCCAAAACTGATACATCCATCCTTCCAGAAGCTCCTTAAGCAGAAAGGTAACCACCTCAAAATGGTTTCAGGAAATCCCTGAAACTGATCAGAATCACTAGGCTCTTCCCTGCCAGAGTAAGCTGAGAGTCCCAGTCAGATGGGAGAGAACTGAGCTGCAAAGAAGACTCTGGGGCCAGAGCAGCTTCCTGGAAGGAACGGAAACCCGCCCTCTGAGTGGCTTGGAAGAGTCACTAGGGAAGGACACTCTCCAACCTGCTGTGTTGCCTGCAGGCTGGGTGCAGTGTGTTCCAGGTTCCCAGCTTTTGTGAGCTGTCAGCCATGCTGGAGTGGGCTTTGAGTCACTTCTGCTCTGCTAAGTTACCCCCAACCCATATTCTTCTAAGTAACCCCGATAAAACTTATTGCTTCGCCAAATTGAACTTTAGTGGTACCCATACTTTGCTCTGTTATGGGCTTCCTTCCTATCGGGGATGAGCAGGTGCGTGTTGAGTCTCCTCAGGAGACTTGCAGAGTTGGTTGGTGGGTAAAGCAGCTACAACGGGAAAGTTGATATACTGTTATGGTCCCCAAGTTTTATAGATTATTAAAGCTATGGAAAGCAATAATTGAAAAGCAAATAGAAGAGGAACTAAAGAGGGAAAAAGAAGGGGGAAATATGACAGGAATAAAAGAGGAAATATGTGGCTAAAGAGTGTAGTAAACATAAAATATCAGCCGTGAAACTTAGCTGAGCAACAAGTGAACAAAAGCTAACTCACCATGAGACACATACACAAGAGTGGAAATTAAATAATAGAAAATAAAAAGAATAAATAAAAAGAACACCTACAGACTGAGTTGTTGGCACAGCTACCGTCTTAGGATTTCTATTGCTATGAGAAACACCATGACCAAAGAGATACTTGTGGAGGAAAAGGTTTATTTCATCTTATACTTCCAAGTAAGGGCCCATCTCTGGGGGGAAGTCCAGGCAGGAATTCCACCAGGGCAGGAACCTGGAGGCAGGAACTAATGCACAGGCCATGGAGGGGCATTTGCTTGCTTACTAGCTTGTTCTTCATGGTCTGCTCAGCCTGCTTTCTTACCGCACCTGGCATCACCAGCCTCTGTGTGACACTTCCTACATCTATCATCAATCAAGAAATGGCACCACAGGCTTGCACACAGGCCATTCTGGCGGAGTATTTTCTCAATTAAGTCTCCCAAAATGACTCTACTGTGTGTCAACATAAAACTAGGCAGCACAGCTACACTAAGTTGAAAAGTAAAGTTCTCTGATCCCTGTGCCTCTGACAGTCTGTCGTCCTCTGAAGTCTCAACATTCTCTGGGTTCAGGCATGGGGAGAGGGGAGACTTCTGCTCTGCTGTAGCTTCTTCTGGTCCTCCAGATCTGGTGTGCGTGAGGAGCCCTTCTTACCTTTACAGCTTCTCCTAATCTCTGCAGCCTTTCAATTCTGCTCTCACTTTTCCCTGAGCCATTGTATGGTATTTTATTTCTAAAAAGAGTGTCTGTCACCTCTCCTATCCTCACATCCTTTTTTCCTACCTGATCTTGGCCGCACCCACTAGCAAATGGGCAGGTGTAACTTGGCTTTCCTTGAATCTTTATGCGCTTGAGCCCACACAGCACAGGGAGAGTGAGGCTGTGCAACACAGATTCCACAGTAGGACGATTCCGCTGCTCTTTGCTAGGCTAGACAGCCTTTGAGCTATGACTGCAGTGTACGAAATCCAATTACCCCAAAGTTGCCGTGCTTGCTGCCAAGCCACTGCCTATGGGCAGTCTAGTTGGCAGCTCTTCCCAGCACAGATATGCGAGTGAGGAAGGAGTCTCCACATGGTCCCGACCCCCAAGCATGAAATCCACCCAGCCTCACATCTCTGCTAGAATTATAAACCCTGTAGAGGAGGCAATTTCCTCCTAACCCACAGAAACCAAGAACGGAATAGAATGATTACCACAGTAAATCCTGAAATCATTTATTTAGTGGCAGAAGTATCCAGGTTGGCCAGTTAATCAAACACTAAGAGAATAAATTAAGCTACAGTGCCACCAATATGCTGCATATGTACATATTTCATATAAATAACATATATATGTATATAATTCAAATACATATAGCAATAGTACAGATGTGTGCAATCCTGAAAAAATATTTAAGTGCACTCTAATGAAGACTAAATAACTGTATTTGCAGTACCTATTGGTCAGACAAAGAATCTAAGGTTCAGACATGCATTTGGTACTTTAATGCCTCTCAATAAAACTAAGTTTAATAGTAAAACATATTCAGGTTTGAAAAAAGCTAAATTCAAGGAGCCACATTTCTGAGCCCTGGTGCATATTCAAAGCTCATGATTTTTCTTGCATCCCATTAGCAGTTCTCCTGAAGTTAAGTCCACATAGGTGGGGCTATTATTGCTCTTTCAGATCCATAGTCAATATGAAACCCTTTATCTTTTACTTTTTTAAAATATTTAACTTTTTTGTTTAGTTTGATCTTCTCTGTATGAGTATTTGCCTAGTCGTATGTATGTGCACCGTGTGCCTGGCCGGTGCCTGTGGAAGCCACAAGAGATGCCCTGGAACTGGGGTTACAGGTGGCTGTGGGCCGCTGTGGCGGAGCTGGGAGCTGAACCCAGGTCCTCTGCAAAAACAAAAATTGTTCTTACCTGCAGAGCTGTCACTCTAGCACTGCCTCTCCTTTTATCCTTTATGAACAAAATCAATTGAACTCAAGACTTCAGGGTTTCCATTTGTACCTTCAATACTATGTCCTATGGGTCATGCCAATGTTAGTATGGGCTCATGGGTGTTAGAATTATGGAACCACCCCCCACCAAACACACACACACACACACACACACACACACACACACACACACTGCAGTAACACTATGTGCTTAATGTTTTCTTCGTTTTGTTTTGTGTTTTTTGAGACAGGCACTTTCTATTATTATGTACCTCTGGCTGTCCTGGGACTGACTATGTAGACCTGGCTGGTCTCAAACTCATAAAGATCCACCTGTCTCTGCCTCCTGATTAAAGATATGTGCCACCACTTCTGGCATTTCAATACTTTTTTCTTTTTTCACACACACACAAAAATAATAATAATAATAACTAACCCAGGGTGGCGTTGAAGCCTTATATTGTCCCAGATACAATAGGGGCTTTTTTATTGTCATTTACTGGGGTCACATCTTTCAACAAAACAAATATGTTTGTATGCTTATTTGCTGTTGTTTTCTGAAGAGTCTGATTTAAAAGGTTAAAGTTTTTTCCCCCCCGCCAGAATTATATATACAGTAGAAATGAGATTTTTAAAAACTTAGTTTAGGAGCTGGCAAGATGGCTCATCAGGTAAAGTCACTTGGCATCAAGCCTCATGGACTGAGTTCTGTCTACTGATCTCCCAGGGTGGGGAGAGAGAATCACTTCCAGCAAGGAGTCCTCTCATACGCACATGTGTGCCTTGGCATTGTGTGCTGCATGCAGAGAAACACACACACAGTTAAATCTTTTTTTTTTTTTTAAAGAAAACAGAACTTATTTATTTTTAACAGGGGATTACAAATCTTCTTCTATAAAATGTCAAGCAGAAAAATATTTGAGTTTGCTAGCCAGTCTCTCTTCGCTTTGAGAAAATAGCTGTAAATGGTATGCAAATGAACGGGTGTGGCCAGATTTGACCAAAAGGCTACGTTTTACCAATAGCTACCTTTCAGATGCCTTAATGTGGCTTTGTACTCATTGTTTTCGTTTTATTTGAGGCTACGCCACGCCTCCTTACTCAGCCCCACCTCCTGTGCTGTGGAGGAGGTCCGAAATAAGTCAATCATCCTATGACGTCAGCTGGAATGCTACAGAGCTACTCCGGAGCACAAGAGGCGGGAGAGACTGAGCCACAGACTGTATGAGGTGTTGCCGAATGGAAAATAGGTGTAAAAAGACAGCACGTGCCTTCATTAAACAACCTAATAAGACTAATGTGACCAAAGTAAAGCCCTAAACATACATACTCCTCCTATATAAAGGAAAAGTGAAAGACAGGAAGAAATTAAAAGATTAACTTCATAAAGTATCTAATGACCTCCTTCTTCTACTCGTAGGAGCAGATCCTGTGCTCCTGTGGCCACGCGAGACATGTTATCAACCTGCCCTGAACTGCTTGTTTCCTTCCCAGCTTGTGTTACCAATCACTTTCTAGCTTTTTTTTTAAGGTCTCTCCAACATCGGACACACCGAGGTCTGAAATCAAGCATAAAATGTTCTCTGGCATTGCTGATCCTTTGTTCCTTCCTGAACTAATCCACCGAATCCAGCTTCCCCTGTACTGTACAGTCATTAGCGGTTCACACTCCTACTCTGGTGAACTGTCGCTCCACGTGAAGGATAAGGACAAAGAAAGCTGAGAGAGAGAGAGAGAGAGAGAGAGAGAGAGAGAGAGAGAGAGAGAGAGGGGGGGGGGGGGGGGGGGGGGGGGGGGGAGAGAGAGAGAGAGAGCGCAAGAGCAACAAAGCTCAGGTCCTCTGTATTCCGTGCTGAAGTATCTAAATCCCAGCTACACGCATGACTTTTCCTGGCAATGGCAGTCAGAGTGGGACTGAACGTTCCTATTGCTTTGAGAAGGACCTCGCTAGATCCTTCTTGTCTTACGAATGTACCATGAAGCTTGGGAATCAGACCATGCGAGATCCAGAGCTTGGTTGCTCCTTGCCCTCTCAGGAACGTCTTTTACTGTGGTGGTAGTACTGCTGGCTGAATGCGGCAGTGTTTACTAGTCACTTACTAACCACATAAAGGCGCACATAACTTACTAACCACATAAAGCCTTCTCAGCGCACCAAACGTACCTACCGCTTTGGTCTATATCTGTGTTCTGTTGGGGAAGTAAGACTGTTTATCTCGGTCTTGGTATGAAGAAGAGCACAGCAAACGGTCCTCACTATTAAATTCACATCCCATCCCCTGGAATTTTAATCTCCCTGGAATCCTACACTCATTAGGAGATACAGTTGAGAGAAGGATCAGAATTACATCAAGTAGCAGACCTATTTCTTTTCAATCACCCGTTCCTTCATCTTTTAAACTCTGAAAGCAGAGTTAGTGACCCAAGTCAGAACCCATTATTTCTTCTTGTTGAATCACATTTATTTTCTTTCATTTCTTTTTTTTTTTAAGATTTATTTATTTATTATTATGTATACAGTGCTCTGCTTGCATGTGCTCCTGCAAGCCAGAAGAGGGCGCCATACCACATTACAGATGGTTATGAGCCACCATGTGGTTGCTGGGAATTGAACTCAGGACCTTTAGAAGAGCAGGCCGGTGCTCTTAACCACTGAGCCATCTCTCCAGCCCCCTTCTTTCATGGGAACATGATGTGGGGCCTGGAGAGAATAATTGTCTTTTATCGCCTGCTCTGTCCCTCCATTGTTTCGCACCATCCACTCGTTCAGCAATGCACAGAGTTAACGATGTGTGAAACACTATGCTGAGTGGTAGGAACGGGTAGCAAGGTGTGGCGCTGTCCTTGTCCTCAGAAAGCTTACTGAAATGGTCCTACAAAAGACCGATATTAAGTGAACAGAGAAATAGGCAATTTGTTAATTACAAATGGTTGTGATTACAATATGGTTAGTTACAAAAGGTTGGACAGCAGTCGTCTTTGAAAAGAAATAGCTGGAGACCAACTCAATGAGTTCTGGTGAGTGGGCACCTAACACCTAAAGAGATGACAACAGAAGACAACTTTTCTGTCTCCACATTCCCTGCCACTGACATCATCTCTCAGTGGAACACAACAATGGGGCATGGATGGTACTGCTTGGGTGGGGCAATGAATGTTCCTGTAGAGTAAGTTAATGAAAGAATCATAGTGCCACATGACAGCTTTTCTCACCCTATAACGCTATACTTGCCTTTAGGGAAATCCCACAAATTGTTTGCTTACTGCACAGTGAGTGGCCTGTTTGTTTTGTGTTGAAGAGCTCAAGTTGGTGTCTCCAGTGGAATTCTACAGATCAGTAATGGCACAGGTTCTTAAAGGAATGAAAATCAAACTGGAAATGCCGCCCCCCCAAAATCCCTCTCCAAGACACACTCTTTGTTCAGGCATACAGCCCTAAACAATGCTCAGAATTTGCAGGGAGGTTGCGATTTAATGCATCCTTAAGACTTCTCTAGTGACCTGGATGGTAAATATTTATTACTGAGAGCACCCCACTCTTCAAAGTGTGTCCTCCCTCAGGGGATCATCACATCTCATTCTCGTCCACGACATGGAAGGTGTGTGCCAGAAGCACCTACTTCCTCTTTTTGTCCAGTGCTGGGTATATTTTTGACCCTTTGAATGTGGCAAAAATATGAGCAACTCTGAGTACTGCTAGCCAATGTTTTCATTTGTGTACTTTCTTTCCCATAGGATTTTGTTTCAATCTTTCACAGTTTGTCTTTTTTTTTTTTTTCCTGGCCAAGCCCTTATTCTCTTATCCCATTTTTACACCTCACAGGACTTGTCTGAACTCCATGATATTGACGTCCCTCTCTGTGTCCAGACTCTCCCCCACCTCCGTTTCCGGTTTCATTTCCTCACTATTTAAGCTAGCTTCTGAATTTCCAAGGTAAACATGCTTTTTCCTTTCATCAACTTGTTGTAGAAATAAATGGAGTCATTTCTCTAACTTTTGGCTAAGATCAAGTATAGAAGAACAGAGGTGTTCCATGGGAGAACAATTCAGTGTGCAGAAAAACAATTACAGTTTCACCCAGGACTGAAAAAAATAGCATTAAAAATATTTGGGCATGTACAATTGCCGGCTCTGTATTCTTGAAAATGGGGTCTAGAGTTAATAGTGTATATGTATAAGACAAAATAATATCTTATATACATATATGTGTATTAGATTATATGTATGTATGTATGTATGTATGTATGTGTATAGGACTGCACAGAAAGCTCCTCATCATCATAGCAAATGAAAAGAATGATAATAAAGTTAGCACTCATCAAGGAATCTTCCTAGGAAGAGTCTAAAAAGAGGGAGGAAAAGGTCATGTAATGTGCATCATCACTGCTGCAGTTGTAAAATAACATTTTAAAACAACTGAGAATCAGTTAAATGCCATATGGTCCATCTTTTTGATTGTCCACAATGTTGAGAGAAAGCAGGAGTTTTTAGAAAGGGTGTCAAACACAGTTCCACATCCTTTGTATGACTATATAGCACATTGTTAACATAGATTTTACATTATAACTTAAAAAGTTTTATGTTTATTGATAAGCCAGCCATACTTTAACATGTAAGCCCATATAGAGCACTGGGAAATTCACCCAGGCATTTCACAGACAAAAAAGAGGAACTTCTTTTCTATCTGAAGGTAAAAAAAAAAAACCGATGAACCTGCCACTTCAGCACTCTCCTCGCCAGTTCCCACCACGCTCACCTTCAGACAGCTGCACACAAGCTAAGTCATCCCACACCCGCCCACCCACGCTTTCTGTATACTCCCCCTCCACTCTAACCAGAACCCAAACATCATGGGTGGCAAAGGGCACAGGAGAGCCAGGAGAAACTGGTCTGATGAGGAATCAAAATTCTGTAGCATTAGCATTACAAGTGCCTTTCCTCAGACCAGTGCTACAAGACTCTGGAGAACTTGGGAGGCTGGTGCTTAAAGGGGAAGGTACCACGGAGGCCATTGTTTGAACTAAGAGGTCTCTGAAACATCGGTTCAGCATATGAACTCTCTAACGAGCCTTTGAGAACCAGCCAGCTTCTACAAAAGCTCAGGGTAAGTGGGAACAGGGGATCAGCCGTGTTGATTAGTCTGTTTATTTAGCTAATAAAACTAAACTGTTTTTTTAGGCACAGTAGTTGGTTTCTTTGCCAGTGTAAGCAGAAAATTGGATTCACTGTGTTTAGGCATGCCCTTTCATTCAAGTCAGAGTTGTACGTTCGTAAATCTTATCGTGTTTAATATCTATGCAGGTGATTTCGGGACTATGGTGCTAACATTATTCATTCCTTTAAAAGAGAGACATGTGGGGCAAGGGGGTCTTTGCCTGAAATTCTGAGTTTCAATTGGGTCTTTCCCCCATAAACTTAGGTTACTGTTTATGGTTTTCCTCCCTTATAAACACCATAGCAGCCAGAGAGAGAGTTCTCATGAAATTTGTTTTTCATCATATAATGATCTTAAAATTCTATTTAAATCCTAAGTCAGGCGTGGCATTTCCTAGTGTGCTGGGTGTTTAGGAAGCTTGGTTTTCCTTTCACACCATTGCTTTCCGCCTCGGGAACCTCAGCAGGCAGAGTGATGCTGAGTGCCTCCTCTCTCCATTCTCCAGGCCTCCCCTCGAAAAATTCCCTACACGTGTAGTGTAGCGCGTGCATGCAGTATACGCAGAAACAACAAGCAGATCCTCCATACAATACTATTTATGGCCTATTTTCATGCTTCTTAGTATACAAAGGGTCCGGATGCACAAAGTCTAAGAAACTCAATTCAAAACTACATACACTTATAAAACTTATAAACTTATAAAAATTTTTAATTACGTTAGGTACAGAGGTACTTTTTAAATCATCAGGCTGGTCTTGTTACAAAGGCATACTCCAGGTTCTATTTATCAGTCATTTTTAGAAGAGAGGAAACCATTGAGATGTAATATGAATAAATTAATAAAATAAAATTAAAAAAAAAAACAGAAGAGAGGATGATGGCAGTATTCTGCTGGCTTGGTTTCTAACTTTCCCTCATACTTAAATAACTTATCATTCCAACTTCCGCTTTCTTTAACAACATTTCAGCTGTAGGTACATCCTTATCCTAGCGTCATATGTTCTCACAGATATCAGACAGTTATGTTTCACAACTCAGGTTTGCAGGTCTTTCGTAATTACAGGTTAAGAGTGCCGTGTTTACCTCTACAGACTAAGGAATAAATAATTAAGCAATGCGTGAGTAACGCAGCCATAATTATGCTATTTAGACAAGTGCTGGGTAGGAATAGTCTCCATTCACAAACAGGAAGCATTTTCTTTATGACATGCTGTTCTAAATCTCAATTTAGAATAACTAATGAAAATGATTATAAATCACTCTGCAAAATAAATAAATAAATAAATAAATAAAACCGCTAAGCCTGAGCTGAATCAGTCCTGTTGATTAGAGCTTGTTAAGGGTTTGGAGCAGAGAGATAATGTTGTCTCGTCATTGCTGGGCAAGGTCAAACACTGCTGTGGGTGAGAAGCAGGAGTTCCACAAGACAGAGACGTGCGTGCAACGATGGCCACACACCAGGCCTCCAATTGCTTCGGCTGTTAGGCAGGTCTTTTTTTTTAAAGACAGGGTCTCATGTGGCCCAGGTTGACTCTCACTTCCTATATGACCTTGAGCTTTGCTCTTCCTGCCTCCCGAATGCTGGGATTACAGGTGTCTGCCATCATTCAAGTTTTGCGTAGTGCGGGAGATCAACCTCATGGCTTGACATATGCTAGGCAAATACTCTACCGAGTCATATGCCTAGCCCTGTTAGGTCTTTTTTTTTTAAGACAGTATTTTTTCTACCACATGCATATAACACACACAACAGACACACACATATACACACCCATACACATATGACACACATGTACACATATGATACACACACATATACACACCCATACACACATGACGCATATACACATATGATACACACACACACACTCCTGCTATTTCTGTTAACAATATACACACACATATAACACACACTCACACACACTTCAACTATATCCGTTAACAATAACAAACGTCACAAAACAGTAATTCCCTTTGTTTTATGAAACAAACTCTAATACTTTCCATTCAACTGTATTTCAAGTGTTCATTGAGTTTTGTTATTCGTTAGATAGGCTTCAATTTATGCCACACTGAAACCATTAGAATTTTATAATGATAAAATGGTTCACGGGCAAAAAATGTTTTTTTTCGACAATGATACACAAAATGGATTCTTGACAAGTCATGTTTATTGATCCGGACCTATAGTCCCAGCACTTGGGAAGCTGAGGCAGGGGGATTGACTCGTTTTACATATTAACTTTTAACATGTATCACCATTTTTTTTTTCATAAATTTAAGTATAAATAACCAATTATTTATTAGCCACTCTTTATTTCTCATAGATTTGCTTTCTTCCAGCTTATTTATCTTTGTGGCCTTTGTCCTGACTTAGTCACTAATGAGTTCTTGAATTGCTGTATTACCTTAGAGTGTTTATTTCTTTTCTTTCTCTTATCCTCTGAACCAAGTCCAGTACAGATTGGTATAATGATTCTGATCCCTCCCACCCTCACCTTTTAATCAAGATAACCAGAATTCTCCATCATGCACTGGTGAACTGAGCCCCTGTATAATTCTTGCTGTGCCCCTGCCCCAATGAAAGCAAGCATCTCCTCTCCTCCTTCCTGTAAAACTTACCATGACTTTGAATAACAACTTGTTTTTACTTTCCCTTTCTCTCTCTCTCTCTCTCTCTCTCTCTCTCTCTCTCTCTCTCTCTTCCTTCCTTCCTTCTTTTCTCTGTTCCTTCCTTTCTTTCTTTTTGAGTGAAGGTGTTACTATGTAGCTCAGACTATCCTGGAACTCACTATGTAGCCTAGAGCATCCTTGAACTTACCATCTTTCTCCATCAGCCTTTCAGATCCTAGAATTACAGATACACAGCATCATGCTCAGCTTTGTGCTCATACGCCATGTAGGGTTTTGTTGCCCCATCTCTCAAGTTTCTTGCAAATGTGCTCTATTTTTATAACCAGTATTCTTTCCCTCAACGTATGCTATGGGGCATGCTTCCAGTTGCAGCATGATGCTCAGCCAACAGCCATCGTAACCCCATGGTAAAAAAAAAAAAAAGCCTTTGAAAAACCAAAAGTGTAATCTCATTCCCAGGGCAACAGAAAGGTGATTCTCAAGGCCGTCGGCATTTGGGGAACTCCACTTCAATGAGTGCTAACGTTCGAAAGTGCCCTTCTCTTTGGCTATTTCCCACCCAGTACTAGAGACATACTAAACCCATTGGAGTTCTTCTCTCCTGAAAGGCATACGTCAGTCATCCCCTCATTCATCTCATGTCTGGATGGATTGTGGTGAGTCTGAGCAAGCGCGGAGAGTGTGTGACTTTGCCTCATTCACCCAGCTGCCTCTTCACCCTTTCAGGCGTGCTGGTAGAGCAGACCAGTGACCGTCTGTGTTCCCTATCACATGCACCCTGGTTACTTGTGGCCAGCCTACCAGTGGCCAGACAAGGACGTGTACTAGAAAGTCAGTCTGAGCTACTGGAAGCAAACGAGATCTTTCTGCTTTTCGCTGTCTACTAATCAGTGGCATGGATGTGGCTCTGACTTCCTTTTCATAAGGTGTGGTGCACAAATTAGAATATTTTACCTCTAACAAGGAGGAGAGGAGCCAAGACATACTGCCTGCCTACTATTTTCCATGCCAAGTGCTGAAAGCCATACACATGTTCTCTCATTGGCTATCCATATCATCCCTACAAAAGACGCCATTTTCATTGCACTGAGTGACTTGCCCGTGGGCACATATCTTGTAGAAGAACTGGGGCTTCTGACCAAATCGGTCTTTTATCCACTCCCTCAGACTTCCAGGAAGCCTGCCTTTCTCTCGAAAATGACCCTACTTTGAGGATAAAATAATTAGCCTCTTCACTTAACAAACGAGTAAATAGATTACAATAGAGAAATGAGGCAGCCAGAGTGGAGAAAATAAATGTGAAATGAACATGGAAGAATGCTCAAATAAATTGTGAAACAAGCATAGCCTGAAGTAAATATCTGGAGACATCTGGCACACAGGCATCAAGAAGGGGATGCTTGTCCATAATATATTTGGTGATGATAACAAAAGCAATAGTAGAAAGAGCTTAAATGCCCATCAAGAGGAAAATGGGTAAATAAATTATAATATATTCACATAATGAATTCCCATATGGGTAGAAATATTATAAACTACATATATACATGTGAAAATTTAATTATTCTCAAAAGTGTAATTTGAAGAACAAGAATTCTTATTGAAGAACACATCACTAGTGAATAATTTTATAAATGGAGTGTTGAGCAAAGAAGGAAGTAATCGGAAAAATGGACGGTGTGGTTCTGTGTATGTGAGGGAGTATGTGTGTGTGTGAGAGTTATGTGAATGCATGTGTGTAAGAGTTTATGTGAATGCAAGTGTGTAAGAGTGTTTGTGAATACATGTGTGTGAGAGTGGATGTGTATGTGAGAGTGTGAGAGAGATTGTGTGTTTGGTGTGTGTGACACAATGTGTGAATGTGTGACTGTGTATGTGAGTGTGTTGTGAGGGTGTCTATGTGTTTGTGAGAGAGAATATATGTATATTCATGGTATATGTGTAATTGTGAAAGTGTATACATGTGGGGGTGGTGAGTGAGTGAGTGTGTGTTTCAAACATCAAGAAAAACTATATACTACATTTTTATGAGGTAGGAGAAGGCCACTTTAGAGCATCTGCATGGGCACTCTTCTAGATCTTTGGATAGTCGGTAAGAATGTAACAGCACTTATTTTCATAAACTATGTACAGTGAATTTTATTATACCCTTCACACATATTTTGGCGTTTTTAAACTGTTCAAAAAAGAAGTTTGCCATAAGTATGCAGACTATATACAAGAGCACACAGGAACAAAGAGAGAAGAGGGCTACAATAGAGGAAAGAGATTAGTCAGGGAGCCACAAGGAGGCATTAGGAGAAAGGTGAAATAGTTAGAAATATACACATTACAAAAGCTATACCGAAAGATTGTGCGTGTGCATGTGAGTGTGTGCGTGCGTGAGTGCGTGCGTGTGTGTGTGTGTGTGTATTGTATTGGAATTACTAAAAGAGTTGGCAGGATGTCTAGCCACTGCTGGCCAGTACTTTAGGGAGTAGGCTTAAGAAGGCTGCAAAAACTTGCTTCTTAGTACAGCTGACTTGCTGTCACAGTGAGAAAATTGTTTGTTCTTAGGAATGCATGAGTGAAATAAACACCAGAAAATGTTAGGCATGTACTAAAGTACTCATGTACTTCTCTTTGAATCTTCACTCTGCTTTTCTCTTTGTCTTGGTTTGGTTGGGGTGGGGTTTTTTGGTTTTTGGTTATTGGTTTTCAAGACAGGCTGTCTTGGACTCACTTTGTAGACCAGGCTGGCCTCGAACTCACAGAGATCCACCTGCCTCTGCCTCCAGAGTGCTGGGATTACAGGCATGTGCCACCACATCCAGCCTAGTTGTCAAACACCCTTTGTTTTGTATGTTGATTTAAACATGGTAGAGCAGCAATCTTTTAGCCCATATACCTAAAGCTGAGTGGACCCTAAGGAACTCATGGAGGCTGAGCTATCCTATGCTTATTGAGTCTCAGACGAAAGTGTGGCCATGTATGTGTGTGTATGCTGATGGTACACATGTGTGCGTGACACATATGTGTCTGTGTTTGACACACGAGAAGGAAAGAGTTACACGAATGACATTTAAGTGCAAAGCTAAGCAGCCGGGAGGATGGGTATTTCAAGGCGTGTATCAGGAAATGGGGAAGGTAAATAGAAAACTAGTGTGGTAGCGCTACCCAACAGAACATCAGAAATGTCTACCTATTCGCTAGTCCAGTCTCTTGGCTGGTGTGACAAAGAAACTGAATGTCAATTTGATGCTAATTACTTTGAGAGAAAATGGTCGCATATGGTCAGTGACAACCGTAATGGACAGTGCAAGGCATCTTCACCTCCTCACCTCTCAGAATGAGGTGAAGTCACCTGAGGACGACCTGAGGTGTGGACCTGTCACGGGGCAGCAATATCTGCCCCATAACACTCCTGATCACAGCAGAACTCTCTGCCACCATCCCCAAGGTTCCTTAAGTTTATGAGAAGACAGAAGAAAAATGCAGAAAGGAAAATGGGGCAAGCTGATGGAAAAGGAATGGGAGGGCAAACCCAGAGGCTAGTGGCTCTGACCACTTGGCAGTCTAAAACACAAAAGTGTCGTCTCAAAGACAATTCAGATCTCAAGCTCCAAAGCACGCTCCCCTACACTTCTCCCCTGCTGATCTCTGCGCAGTAAAGAGGTCGTTCATTGGACACTGTTGATGGGATAAGACTAAGGATTTGATTTTTTTTTTTTAAATCATCGTTTCTGCTTGCCCTGCTGAATGGCAGGACATGTGTAACATACTGAAAATTAAACTTACTCTTCCATTTGGATGACACACGCACTGAGCTTTTATTTGCCTTCTCCTGGCTAAAAAAAGGGCTCATGGTGTTCAGACTTTGTTCTGTCTGTATAAGAGGGCCTCACGTATTTACAGACCTGGCCTGGTAAACCTCGACTCCCAAAGGAAAGAGGCTTGAAGACCACCTCCATTTACCAGAAAGGACCTGGCTCCCCAGCTGTTCATATACGAATGTGAACAGATCTGCTACCTCCCCACTTCCCAAACTCCAGTTTGGTTTCTGTTTCTAGATACTGTGTTTCCATGGGCAACATCACTATGTACTGAAACTCATTGCTTGTACACTCCATGGATTTTTCAGCGTTCACCTTTTATTTTCATAATGTAACACAAGATAGACGATGTAGTTTTCTTTTTCAGCCATAAAATTCAAAGCATGCTCTTTAAACATTTGTGTTAGATGAGTGTTTACAAATATATATACACATATTAATATAGGAATTCACACTTAATCGATGAACAGTTAAGCCAGATGGCTAATTGGATTGAGGGTTTCTATTTGATGAATCGAAAAATATAATGCCATTATTGAAAGTAGGCCAGTAAAATGCTGGCCCTGCGTGCATCTTTGTAGTGCTAGGAAGAGAAAAGCCATTAGTGGGCAGCAAATTTCATCCAAAGCTGTCAGCAGAATTGATAACACAAACTCCACATTAAGCTAAAGAAGGTAAAATGAGAGCAATGGCCCTCCCAGCCCCATCCGTATGGAAGGCAGTGCCTGACTTGTGGCTGAAAATAGGAGATCATGAGAAACAGAGTAGCAAGCCCCATCCTTACTTAGAGGTAGCTATAAGGTTCCAATCCCTACCTGACAGAGGTTCGGAGACTTCCTAGTTTGATCCAGGAGCTGATGGTCTTTAATTCCCTCACATAAGGCCCTTTGAACATATTTCAAAAGAGATGTCTTATTCTTATGTCCCTTTTGAACCAAGAACCCAAAGTCATATCAGAAAGGAGCTGAGAGAAAGACTATCATTTGGAAGCTTTCCAACAATTAGGGGCATCTCCTTTTATTGTCTTCCCTCATAGTAGCATCTATGTTCAGCCTCTTAGTTTTAAACTAATGGTAGTGTCTCCATGCCAACTACCAGAGGATGAATAGTGCGAACATTCAAAGAAGGAAAACACGCCTTCGATTAAAGTCATTGTTTTTGTGGTACACCTTGCTTCAACCAGTTCCTCTTATGTCAGCCTTAAGGGTCTGAGTCCTTTTGTCCTGAGGACTTGAGGAAATCCATCTCTGTGGTGGGTTTTAAGATGTGGTTCCTTTAGACTGATCTGAAACTTGTTTTCCAGAGTCCTCAAAGAACCCTGAGAGGTCAACAAGAAAAAACCTTCAAGAAGAAGAGACATGTTGGCTCCATAGGAAGAAAACTGCTTTTATTATCAGGGCTTGTTCCGAAATTATACACCTCGGTGTTCCCTGTCACTCACTACTCAGCAGGAGGGCAGATGAGTAGAAAGTGAAAGAATGGTGAGGACTTCTGGCTTCTAAAGCCCTTTCCAGTCCCAGGGCTTTGATTTCCATGAGCCCCCTTCACAGCATTTAAAAAAAAAAAATTGGGGACCAGGCCTCGTGCCCTGACTAGAGAGAAAGCACCAAATATCTCCCTGCACGCTCAGGGCTTTCCTCTTTCCAGACACTTCCCTCTAGAGTCACTGTTGTGGGAAGTTCTCCATCTTCCCTCAGGACAACCAGGCCAGGCCAGTCTGCTACTGGGCACACGGAGTTCAGCCAAAACAAACCCAGTCTCAGAGATTCAGAAAATGGCTTTTTTTTTTGTGGCTACAAATAGACAGAGGGTTGCAAGGCCTCCTTAAGTCCCCTCTGAAAACCCTTGAGATCCAACCTGATTTGATTGTATAAGCTGAAGAAATATTTTTTTCATGATGTGATAAATTCACTTGCTATTCTGACAATTGAACTCCTGGTGTGTTGAAGTCAAGCCCCATTTGTTTCCTATTTCCTCTTTCTCTAACTCTGTTTCATGATGATGCCCCAGCAGAAGAACTCAAGACCTTGTTACATCCTGGGGAGAAGCGCCAGGGGGTAGGCGAGCAAGGCATCCCTGTGGCGTGTGGTGTGGCTTCCCACAGCAGACCTCCGAGCTCATTTCTCTAAATTCTTATTACCTCTGGGCAAGGTGAGGAAAAAGACACGTAGCAGTGGAGAGAATCAAAAGAAGATAGCAGAGGCGAAGACAAAAAGTAAAAGTAAAGAGGGAGAGAAATGAAAAGAGAGAAATTTGAAAGGAGAAAAGAGCTTCTCACTGACAACAGAATCCACGCAGTTCCCCATCTTCCAGGGAAAGTTAAAGGTTTCTTTCTTAAAATGACTAGAGAAAGCTGAGTTCACGCTACCCATTTCGAATGTCTTGGATCCTCTCCAAGAAAAGCAATGTGAAGTTGCCACAGAGGCCACACTGAGGTTGGTGAAGGCTTGTAACAGGATCTAGTCCCTAATGGGCCCTGGGCGGGGCAGGGGTGGGGCGGAGAGAGATCCCTCATCCTGACAGCACTCCTGGGGTCCTAGTTTCCCCTAATACAGAAGGCAGCAGGAGCTGACTACTGGATGTCATAGGGAGCTAGAAATGGCCCCACAAGGACCCAGCAGGGTTACCTCAGCAGGTCCCCAATCAGTTCCTCCTCTTCTGCAGCTAGGAGCACATTGTAACATGGATTCTGCAATTTTGTATTCACCTCTCCTGTGCAATATACAAAAAGACACCATCAATAAATGTTTTCCCAGTGTAGGTTTTTTTTTATTGAAAGAGGGACATGCTAGAAAGGAGCCACATTTATGGTCACCCTTATTCCTTCTCCTGTTTTTTTCCAAGCATTGAGCCCTAGCTTAAAAGATCTATTGAACCTTGGTTTTCTAATCGCTCTGGTTGAGTCCCCAGTACATCCTCCTGTATCAGACTCCGGAATGGCGAGGTTGGAGGTATGTGTCTCCATCCCAGGAAGATGTAACTACAGGATGGCAACTTGTGAGCCGAAAATGACTCAAGTGAAGCAAGGGAGATGGAGCCGGGTGAAGGCACGAGGGAAGCTGGCTCAAGAGCAACACGCAAAAGCAAACTCTGCAATGGAAAAAATTTGAGAGGTTGAGGCAGCATGAATGAATTGAAAATGAACCTTAAAGAATGATAGGGAGTTTGCAGATATGGTCATAAGAACAGTTAGGAGCAAGGAAGTGGGTGATTCATTTGGCTGCAGGATCATAATGGAGTAGGGCAAGCATAGAAGCCCAGACTTAACAGTCCGTAGCCGAGATGTACGTGGCCTCCTGAGCTACATGGATGAAAATCGATCGTGTTTGCTACATATCTTGAAAGTGAGATTGCCATGCTCTGAGGAAGGAAAGAATCAAGAGTGAGCTCTTGAATATGAGCAATTAGTAAATGCTAAATGAGCAATTAATTAGTAAATGCTAAATGAGCAATTAATTAGTAAATGGGGTGGCAAAGGGGGAAAGCTAGAGCAGTGGGGAGGGTCAGCATTTGGGGGGAAAATATCAAAATGGTATGTTTGTGATGCCTATTTAAAAATCTAATAGAACACAGAGAGCAATTAAATGCGTAAGTCTAGCAATGACAAAGAAATAAAAATTGCAGATACAGATCTCATTGTCACTAGTTATGAATTTTTTGGGGTAGTGCTACAGGTCAAATTCAGCTTCATCCAAACCCAGTCAGCAGTGACTTTATTCGATTTAATTAGGTAGCATTTATTCCTATTAGATGCAATAATATGTTCAAAAATCACCTATTTTTAAATAAATTCACTAGAAAAAAATTTAAAGGAAGATATTGAAAATACATAGAACCAGAACCTTTGATTTCTCTTTCTCAAAACAAACAAACAAACAAAGAACAGTTGTGTGTGATTGGAGTGACCTATATGGCTCTGGGGGAAAAATACCTTCAAGTACAGAGGTAGAAAAAAATATAAAAAATAAAAAGTACAGAGGTAGAGAAATAATGTGCGAAGAGCTGGAGCAGCCTCAAAGGTGAATGGTGTGTGAACACAGCTCACCATATTACCATATTAGCTAGAGAAGCCTCTTCAAGCTGGGCACATACTTTGCTAGAAGCTGTAAGTTGGTGTGATAGACCCCACCAAGGCTCCCCTGTGACAATGAAGGCCATCAAACCTTAGGCTCCAGCAGTGGGGCACAGCAGGGTCAGTTAACAGTGGTTCTCCATCTTCCTAAGGTCCTTGGATACAGGTTCTCGTGTTGTGGTCTTCCCCAAACATTAAAGTGTTTTTGTTGCTACTTCATAAGGGTAATCTCGCTCGGTTATAAAGAATAACGTAAATATCTGAGGTGCAGGCTGTCTGATATTCAACCCCTGTGAAAGAGTCAGTTCAATCCCTTAAAGGGGTCACAACCCATAGGTTGAGAAGTGCTGTGTTAGTCGCTGAAGAGGACCAGATACGGTGATGAACAGTGGGGACTATTTAGTGAATTTTGCTCTTGTTGTCAATAAGGGCTAGAAATGCACACACTGGGCAGTTTAGCTAGAAGACTTATATTGATCACCACTCCTCTCCCAACCAGATAATCCATTATGGTTAAATAGAAACGGATCAAGCATCGACATCCTTTGTCTGTACCTTTCCTCTGGCCTTCAGCAAATCCACCAGACAGTTCTGCCAAGTAGAAAAATCTTGTTTTGTTGGCAGAGAAGTATGAAGCACTGTGACAAAGGTAGAAGGATAGAGTCAGTCCAAAAAAGACACGGTGTTTGTATACTCTGTGGACCTTGAGATTAGCTGTTGAAGGGAACTTTGTTCGGTGACTGTACGAGCTCCGTGGAGATAATATAAATAGAATGAGGCTCAATGGTTGAGTTGTTTTTCTGGCAGGAGAGATGGAAAGGCTTGCTATGGCCTCGATCACTCCCTTCTTGCCCTAGTAAGAAGTGTTCTTTCCTGTAGACCCCACTTAAAGTGTTAAAAGACAATCATGGCCATCATTTGATGTGATTGTCACCTGTGATTTATCTTGTTTGTCAGGACAAGCCTTGGGAAAGAACTTAGACTGAAATCCAAATGGATATGAAAAAGAATTGATTGGTGAGGCAGCCAGAGAAAGGACAATGTTAATTTTTTCCATGGGAGTGATAACTGGCCTCCACAGAGTTCACATACTGACCCCTCTGACTTCATTTTATTCTCACTGATGAATAAACAATAGCCCCCATTAGTCAACTTAACTACCTGGCTTGTCATTCCAAGGGCATACTAATAATGCATGAAGTCTATGGTTCATAGCCCTGCTACGCTGCTGTTGAATAGAAATTTAAAAAAAAAAAATGTATTCGGCAAATACATCCATCCAGCGTTACTACTGAAACTCCAGCAAGATCTTTTTAGTATTTTCCCATTACCAACAAAGGAGCATATCTCATGTCAGGCACCACCTTCTTTGGCTAAGGAATTATGGCTGAGTTCACAAGGTTGTTTTTGCAAATGAACCATCTCACAAAGGCAGTCCTTCACCTTTAATCTTAAAGACACAGGAAAGTCTTTCTCTACACTGGTGTGCCAACCTCACCTGTGGCTCCTTTATTCTTCACCTTTTTGTGTGAATAAGGAGCTCCCCTCTTATCTGTTCCAAGTGGCCAGTGAACTTCCAGCTGTCTCTCAAAAGAACTGAAAGTACACATTCCACTGACAATCCGTGGCCAAAGCACTCCCCTATGCACTAGGTTCCTTCCCTAGTCACAATGGACTTGGAGGCAGTTGTTGGTCATCCAAGACATGACCAGCATTGAGTTCTATAGCACAGAGATCCCAGTCAAAGGACCTGTGATGAGACTAACAGTGAAGCATCAAAACAGGGTTTGCAATGAATAGCTGATCCTGTGCTCACAAAGGGCTGGCTGGACCAGACCTTAAAGCCACATGTTCCTAGGGAGAAGACTATAAAGAAAGTTCAGGATCTTATGGTTCCCTCAAGTCTGCCTCTCCAACACTAGGAGCCATCAAAGAGAAATACTGAGAGTTTGACATTTTAACCAAAATGACACCGAAAGCGCTGAAAGTCTCCCTTATGTCAAAAGTGCCATGCTCTTTAGGGAGACTACCTAAGCCTCAATACCTCAACAACACAAAGTAGATACATGCTGTACTCATCTGTAGCTTCAGTTTAGATAAGGCTGGGTTGAAATAGCATGAGATACATACATCACCTATGCTAGGAATCGTAAAGGTGTGGAATTAGAGAGTAGAATAGGAGCTACTGAGGGCTGGAGCTGGGGCAGGGGTACGAGGGAAAGTGAGGAAAGAGTGGTCAAGGGGCAATTCAGTTAGATGGGAGGAATAAGTACAAGAGGTCTATTATGCAGGATGGTGACAATAGTTAATAGAAAAGGATGTCCTCTTGAAAGTTGCTAAGAGAAGGATTTAAAATGTTCCTGCGCCAATGGATGTGTTACTTATGTTAGTTAACTTGACTTAGCTGTTCCGTGGCCTGTACATCAATACATATCTTTCCAGATATCATAGACACTTAATCTGCATATTTCAAAACATCATGTTGCATTCAGTAGCTACAGAATATATTGTCATTTAAAGAATCAATAAATAGAGAAGACATAAGTATTATGAACTTAGTCAGGCCAAGATTCCAGAAGCATTAAAGAACAATCTTAACTTTCTGTGTTGGCTTTAGGGCCCCCTGAAACTTGGTAGTGTGGTCCCCAGGAAGTCCCTCCCATGGTCTCCAGACACACATCTTCTGCTCAGGAAGGTGCCTCATCATCCTGGCTTTGGAGTTGAATGCCCTAGTGTGTGTGCACTCAAAGAAGACAGGGCCCAGGAGCATGCATTCCCAAGTCCCTGCCCAAAGTTACCAGCATGCTGTCAGGAAGTAGTTATCCCGGTTTGGGAAGTAGAGCTAGAGCCCACCATTACTGACTCAACTTTGGGGAGGACAGTGAAGCCTTAGACTTCACAAAATAAAAAACAAGAAACAGGAGTTGAGAAGCCCCTTACACTCCCAGCAGCAGAGCTAGAACACCTGGGCCAGGCAGAGGACAGCAGCAGGGGACAGCTGCAGCCTCTGGGCTGCTATGGAAGCAGTCTTCTCTCGCGTTCAGGAGACTGAGAGGCTGGGACCAATCAGCGAGGGAGGTAAACACAGCAGAAAATAGGGGTTTGGTTGTTAAGTTTAGAACACTTTCGGGGCCCCACAAAGAAGATGCAGGTGGAAAGTACAGGTTCTTTTTCTTTAGCAAACGACAGGGGCCCTTGGTGAAAAAACTGGTCTAAACATTGTAAGTAGATAGCATGGTCAAGGTCACGTCATAATGGCACCTAATATGGACCTGGCTGGATGGCAGGAGAAGCAAGACTAAAGGAAAGTTTGTGGTACCGAAGGGCAGCAACGTGGAGGAACACCACAGTAAGTTTCAGAGGAATCGTACATATTCACGAGCCAGGTGTGGTGGTACACACCCAAAATCCCAGTAGTCAGGGAGGCAGAGGCAGGGGGATTGCTGTGACTTCAAGGCCAGACTGGTCACTACAAAGTGACTCCAAGATAGCCAAAGCTGCACAGAGAAACCCTGTCCAAAAACAAAAACAAACAAACAAACAAACAAAAAAAAAAAAAACCCCAGCAACAACAACAACCATAGTTACATTAACTTGTATATAGAAAAGTTTTTATATTTTAAAAAAAGGGATTGCAATAAGAACCCTGTATTTTCAAGTAAAACTTTCGGAGATGATTCATGCATGTGCCTCGCCAGTCTCCCAAACCCCTTGACACATGTCCGCACACCTAGATGCATTCAGGTCTCTATTTGAGAATTGGAAATGTAAGGAGAGCCGAGCAGTGTGGGAGGCAGTCTCCTGAAAACTTCACGGGGGAAATTAATAATGTAGCAACAAGGCAGGGCTGGCTAGGCATTTGGTACCTGCCAAGAGAACAAAGTGTAGCACACTTCCTGGTCCTCTCATCTTTCGGTAGCCAGATTCTTGAAGCTAAGTTCCCTCTCTGAGCTACCAGAAATGGCACCATTATGGTTTTAAGACAGAGCCTTAAAAAGTCTGCCAGCTTCTGCTTTTGGGCTTGGGGCAGAATGGCCATAATATAAGAAGCCTGGCTTCTCTCTGTCACATGGAGAAGGGCTTAGAAACTCTTCCAGCTGAGGTGGCCTCGGCTGCCTGCTCCAACAGAGTACCAACTTCTAAGGCATGAGCCATCTCAGAAAGTTGGCGACACACTCCTGGGCTGTGTAATAGCCAATTGAAATAGCCATAAGCAAATAAGTGGATGCTGCTTGAACCACTGAGTGCTGAAAAGAACGAATAATGAGCACGCGGCCAATCTATTTAGGAAACAAGAAACAAGTAGCAGGAGCGAGAGAAGATGTCTTGGTGCTTCCCTTGCTCCCAAGGCTCTTGCATGTGTCCTGGGGCTAGCAATAAAAAGAACTTAACGGCATCACTCACCCCCAACACCATAATGAAAATATTCTACATTTCTGTGAGTCGTTTCCTGCTAACCGTGGGATTTCACCAATGCTTTGGACATAAGCAGGTAGTCAGTACAAACCTGTCGTCATGTCTATCCCTTTGACGTCCAGGGATTGCTAGCCTGCCACATTCCCCACATATCCATCTGCACTGTGGTGACCTGAGCCATCTGTCTCGCATGCGCAGTAACGGACAGGAATGTGCATGCTGTACTTATCCAGAGAGGGCAAAAGGCAGCAGAAGCTGGGGTTTGCGGTTTACTTAGGGTCTGTCAACACTAACTGTAGAAGAAACACTACTGAGAAATCGCGGCTAAGCAGAGCTGATAAAGTTACCAGGAAAAGACCTGCTGGTTTCCATTTATCAAGGTCTTACTCCAGAACTGCATTGCTTCGAGATATCTGCACTGTCTCTGTCTATCCCTCTGTCTCAGGCAGATGGGCGGAACCTACCCCTGCCCTAGCTATATATAACACTTAAACAAGGGGTGGCATCTGTCCAGCCAAAGCTGCAATAAGTACGAAAACCAACTCGGCATGCTACTTCTGTTAACATAGGAGTACACAGCTTTGGGAAATTTAAAAATAATTTTGCAGCTTCCTTTGGAGCTGAGACTCACCGTCAGCTGAAAACACATTTTAGAGCCCCCCGTCGACATGTGTCTGGAGAAGGAGTGGATTAATAATAGCTTACATTTCTATACTGCTTTTTTATCTCCAAGGATCCTAAAACAAGGGAAGCAGGCTGACTCTTTTTCTCCTTGTTTTAAAGGAAGAACCCTAGTGAATTTCAAAGCAGTCCTAAACACTACAACTAATTACAAAGAAATTTACTTTTGTAAAGTGTCAGGACATAATTATTATTTTTTTTTTTTAAACTTAAATAGCATCCGCGTCGCTCCTGAAAGCTCACAAAGCGGTGTCACCGTCAGCATTCTGCAAGCCTATCATCTCTTTCCAACAAAGACAGTCGCGGTGCCAGAAGACTCAGAGACATCATGGGTGAAAAGATTAAAAATAATAATAATAATTAGCAGTGCACAGGGAGCTCCATCTGGAGTTTGATAACACAGTGGGAGATAGATACAGATGGAAAAAGGTGGGTGGCATGAGTAGAATTCGTCCTGATCCCATGGGCTTAGGACCCTAGCCATACTCAGATTAGTGTAGGCTTTCTTTCTTCCTACTCCCTGCTATTCAAACAGAACAAACCAGTCCAGAGCCATCATGTCTTACCAGTGTCCAGGGTCTGCACAGTCTCTGGATCAGGCATCACCTTGCCTAGTATTATGACGTGGTCAGTAATACGTTTAGTGGCGTTTGGTAATCTTAGATTCACATCGTATTTCATCCTCTAATGCGCAGATTCTTTCTTATCTTTCGCCCAAGTAATTTGCATACACTTCCACATAGCAATTCTAGGCACAATGCTGCTTACTCTGAGCCTTTCCCTCTGACTGGCAGCTAATTAGAACCCTGAGAAGTTGGCAGGTGTTGAGATGAAAAGGCCTCATAAGCCCAGTTACAGCACAGACAATGGCTTTGTTTTTTTTATTAATTTATTCATATTACATCTCAATTGTTATCCCATCCCTTGTATCCTCCCATTCCTCCCTCCTTCCCGCTTTCCCCCTACTCCCCTCTCCTATGTCTGTGACTGAGGGGAACCTCCTCGCCCTGTATATGCTCGTAGGGTATCAAGTCTCTTCTTGGTTGCCTGCTATCCTTCCTCTGAGTGCCACCAGGCCTTCCCATCAAGGGGACGTGGTCAAAAATGGGGCACCAGAGTTCATGTGAAAGTCATATCCCACTCTCCACTAAATGGTGGAGAATGTCCTGTCCATTGGCTAGATCTGGGAAGGGATTCAAAGTTTACTGCACGTATTGTCCTTGGCTGATGCCATAGTTTGAGCGGGACCCCTGGGCCCAGATCTGCCCATCATAATGTTCTTCTTATACGTTTCTAGGACCCTCCGAATCCTTCTATTTCCCCATTCTCCCATGCTTCTCTCACCTAACGTCCCAATAGGATGTCCTCCCCTCTGTCCCAGTTTCCTGGTAAGTGAAGACTTTCATGGGACATGCCCCTTGGGCTAGTATGCAGATATAAGTGAATATATACCATTTGACTCTTTCTGCTTCTGGCTTATTCATTATGATCATTTCTAGTTCAATCCATTTGTCCAAAAATTTCTGGAATTCCTTGTTTTTAATAGCTGAGTAGTATTCCATAGTGTAAATGTACCACAGTTTCTTTATCCATTCTTCTACTGAGGGACACTTAGGCTGTTTCCATGTTCTGGCTATTATGAATACGGCCACTATGAATATGGTTGGGCATATGTCCCTGTAGTGTGGTGGAGCATTTTCTGGGTATATTCCAAGGAGTGGAATAGCTGGGTTTTGAGGAAGCCCTAATCCCATTTTTCTGAGAAAGTGCCAGATAGATTTCCAAAGTGGTTGTACCAGTTTGCATTCCCACCAGCAATGAAGGAGTGTCCCCCTCTCTCCACATCCTCGCCAGCATGTGGTGACAGACAACGGCTTTGTAATGGCCTGTTTAAGTCACATCACTTGCTTTGAGAATGAGAAGCTTCTTGATCTAGAGGCTTCCTAAGCAAGGAGGGCCTCTGCTATTAAAAAGAGTCGCCATCGTTGAAGGGGAAAGACACTTGAAAAGAGACAGGATTCTTTTCCTTGGTTTGTTTCCTTTGCGTGGAAGTGGCAACCTAGCAGAAGACAAGCAGACAACCCCCATCTCTCCCCACCGTTCCTAGCAAACATGGTCTTATGATGACCAAAGCTAAGAGCAAGTGGGTGAGAAGACAGGGTTATCTAATTGCAAAAAGGGAATGCGTTAATTGCACCATGGCTCCAAGGAATGCCGTTCTTTCCCTTCAGTGTCACAGTCTAGGAGGCCACTGAGGAACACTCACATAAAAAACATTTTCTGCATAAGAGAAATGTGTAAGAGAAGAATGTTCCCTCACTGTGTCACTGGGGGGGGGGGGAATCCCTGTCATTGTGACTGCTTAGCACACCCTCCTCCCATGAAGGGTTCTGTGAACTCCAAAGACACCTCCCTCAACTTGATTTTTTTTTTCTC
Organism: Acomys russatus; assembly: GCF_903995435.1. Classification (NCBI taxonomy): domain Eukaryota; kingdom Metazoa; phylum Chordata; class Mammalia; order Rodentia; family Muridae; genus Acomys; species Acomys russatus. The sequence continues at coordinate 14,781,398 of NC_067164.1, read as the reverse complement.
CAAAAAAAGGAATTGATCTCCCAAATATTCACAGAAGATCTCATATTCTCATAGACTTTAAGCTTTGTGGGGTAAACAAAAGTATGAAGAGGGGCTTTGGTTTGGAGAAGCTGTAAAGCTGAGAGATATATATTATATGAAAGAAATAGTACAGTGGCGCACGCCTTTAATCCCAGCACTCGGGAGACAGAGGCAGGCAGAGCGCTGTGAGTTCGAGGCCAGCCTGGTCTACAAATCAAGTCCAGGACAGCCAAGGCTATACAGAGAAACCCTGTCTCAAAAAAAAAAAAAAAAGAAAGAAAGAAAAGAAAGAAAGAAAGAAAGAAAAAGAAAAGAAAAGAAAAAGAAAAAAAGAGTACAATAAAGGAGAGAAATGCATTAATGTATGACCTCCCTTAGAGCTTAGAGTGTATTGATAGTAAGTAAATGGATACTGAGTGTTTGTTAAACAAAATAAGAGACTGTTGAAGACTGTAGAACAGAGCCGTGGAAGTGGCAAAAACTGAGTAAAGCAACAGAAGAGAGAGCATTCTAGCTGAGAAACTGGAGCTGACTCTGCATGGATGAAAGACATTAGCAAAACGTATTTCAAGGATTGGAAATAATGCAAGCCGGCCGAAGAGGCAAGGTCCTTTGGGGTCACACTCAACTGCAGTTGGGCTGCGAAGGTGCTGTCTTTAGGTTGTGTCTCAAATGAGTGTGACATGTAAAAATAAGGGAATGTCGAAGTGGGACAGAAACAAGATTTGTAGCTATAAGACCTAATCTAGTCAACAGGAAACTCTCATGGGTATCAGACACTTACATCTACATTGCATATACATCTATACCATATACATAATATATATCTATATATACATATGTATGTAACCACAATTAATGAAAAATGACGTCATGAATTGGAAAGAGAGCAAGGAGGATTTTGTGGAAGGTTTTAGAGGGAGCAAAGAAAGGAGAAAATTATGTGATTATACCATAATCTCAAAAAATGCTATTTTTAATCACAAATGAGGGATTTGGTTCAGCTTGAAAGTCTCCCACCACCATGTTTTAACTAAATTGTAGTTATCATTATCATGTGAAATAGAATTTACCGTCATCCCTATGCTTATGCTTATAAGGCACAAGCCTCTTACAATACAACCAATGACTGTGTGCGCATTTCACATATTTTATGTATCCTAATATACCAGAGAACTTCTTGGCATGTTCCAATATCCTGAGATGAGATCTGACATGTCTAGGTAAAATACCATACAAGACAGCCACCACCAGAACAAAATAAACAAAGGATATATGTTCCATTGACAGAATTCCTACACATATTTATCAGTGAGTCAAAAGTTCATCAATAAGTAGATCATTACAGAAATATCAGTTTTTAAATACATCTGAATTTTTCTCAGATTACTCAGTCCTATTAGTTTAAAGAGAATTTAAATTGGCCCTTGCATGATCAAATATTAATATCACAAAATACTACATGTAAAAAAATAAAAAAATTTCGCAAAACTTGACAATAATTCTAAAAGCCTGCATGGTATTATTAATAGCAAATTATTTTCAATAATAGAAAGAAACTTGGATCAGCTATGCTGAAGGAAGTGTGAGTTATCTGTCTTTTAAAAATATTCAAAACAATTGTCATATCAAACGATGATCAAAGAAGATGCAGCTGAAAATACTTGAAAATGACATTATAGAGCTGCATCCACAATAGGCTTATAAATTTATTATTTTCCAAGTCTTGCATCGTTTATGAAATTTCTTGATTTTCAAATGTGACTATGGAGGCTGGTCATGGTGGCACACACCTTTAATCCCAGCACTTGGAATGCGGATCTCTGTGAGTTCCAAGGCAGCCTGGTCTACAAAGAGAGTTCCAGGAAAGCCAGAGCTGTTACACTGAAGGTGACTATGGCCAGGTGATGGCTGAGTGGATAAAGGCACATGTCGCCAAGCCTCACTACCTGAGTTATGCCTCCAGAACTTGCATAGTGGAAAGAGAGAACTGACTCCCACAAGTTGACTTACTCCTCATGTGCACCACATGGCACCTGCACCTGCACGTGCATGCGCCCAGAGGCATGCGTGCACATGCACGCGCGCACACACACACACACACACACACACACACACACACACACACACACACACACACAAATGTAAAACATGACTAACATGTGGCAATTTCTTTTCTTGTGGTAAATAAAAATGTTGGCCTGATTTTGCATATTTATTTATAAATTTTTTTTCTCTTTTAAACAGAGCTTCATCTCAGGTTCGAGAATCACAGGACCTGAGTCTGTCCGCTAAAGCTTCTAAATATTCTGCTAGTTCAGTGTCATGATATGATCCTGAAGTCTGAAACACAGTACACACCTTTGTCAGCTCCGATGACTTGCGGAGCAATATGTCGCTACAGGTACCTGTGATAAGAACACACTCTCGGACTTATTGTTCTTACAGTTACAGTTACTATTTTGGCGATTTGAGTAGGGACAACCCCCTTAGACTCATATGTTTGACTGCTTGGCCATAGAGTGGCACTATCAGTATGTGTAGCCTTTTTGGAGTAGGTGTGGCCTTGTTGGAGGAAGTGTGTCACTGTGGGGGCAGGTTTTGAGGTCTTCTATTTTCAAGCTACACCCCAGGTGGCACACAGTCTCCTGCTGCTGCTTGCAGATCAAGATGTGGAACTCTCAGCTCCTTCTCCAGCACCATGTCTGCCTGCCGCTGCCATGTTTCTCGCCATGATGATAATGGACCAAATCTCTGAAACTGTAAGCCAGCCCCAATTAGATGTTTGCCTTTATTACGGTTGGCCTTGGTCATAGTGTCTCTTCACAGCAATGAAACCCAAACTAAGACACTATTCTTTTGTTCTCTCTTCCTGAAATATTTTTAAGATGTTTGCCCATACCAGAAACCATATAACCAATAAACCCATAACCAAAGCTGAATGTGGCTCACATCTCTAAGCCCAGCACTCAGAAGGCTGAGGTAAGAGGACCATTATGAGCTCCATACCAGCCTGGGCTACAGTAGGAACCTGCCTCAGAAATAAAAACAACCAAGGCTGCAGAGATGGCTCAGGAGTTAGAAGCTTACACTGCCCTTGCAGAGGACAGTTCACAGAACATGTGTCAGGAAGTTCACAACCACCTAGGCCTCTGGTTACAGGGGATCCAAGGAAAGGGAAGGGACACAACTGAAGATTTCTGAGCAAAGGAGAGACATCGAGGCAACATTTGGAAGAAAGTAGTTTAGCAAGGCCAGTTGAGATGGTCACGGAAGTTAAGAGGTAGAAAGATGGGTTAGACGGCCAGTCCAGTGATGCCAAGTGAAGCGATGTGAACGAAATTGGTAGAATTAAAGTGAGGAGGAAAAAGGAAGAGCCATGGATCTGACAATGTAGAATGTGTAAAAATTGTAAGGGGCTCTTTTATAGCTTGAGTGTTGAGAGTGTGGGACTGAGACAATCAGTGTAGTATGTGTCGGTACACCCAATTACCAGACTGTGTGTGTCCGCTGGGAAAACAGGGAGCTGAAGTGTCACAACCCATCAAATAAACATACTAGAGAAATGAAAGCAGTGTGCACAAACATATGGGGTTCAGCTGACTAATTAAAGCACAAAAGTGCCAAACACAGATTCCACGGAGCCAGCGAGAAGAACGCAGCAGACGAGACACTCAACGTGGAAACCTCTCACGCACAGGACATGCACAGCATTTTACATGGGCACTGAGATCTGCCCTAGGGTGTTCATGTTTACACAGCCAACATTTTATTGGGTAATCCATCTCCCCAGCCCCACTCACTAAGATTTTATACACCCCAAATCTCCTCTTTTCTTTCTCTCATTCTACTAAAACATAATATTAACATAGTTTTCGAGAAAGAATACGTGGGGATAAAATAAAAGGTTTGTATTCCGACCTAGTTTTATTGATGTTTTGGCTGGGTATAGAATTCTCAGACTGAGTTCATTTTCTTTAAGATTTGAGAATATAACTCTCATTTTCTTTTTTTTCTTTTTTTTTTTTTAACTTTGCAGGCACTATTTGAAGTCATGTACAACTACCTCAAGTATCACAATGTTTATTGATAGATATAAGTATATAAAATCAGGGCATAAGCATGACTTGATAAATTAAGTAGACTTAATTTCAATACTGTAATAAGAGGAACGAATTCAAATTTTCACCATTTGTTTCACACCCACAAAAACCACTTCAAGGGCATTAATGATGTCTCAAAACTGATCAGTTTTATGCAAGTAAACCATGTTTCTTTTTAAAAAGACTTGTGCACTTGCCCAGGCTCAAGGATATTAAAATCTAGCACATATTTTCTTATGATAATAAGTTTGGATAAATTCAGTGTTTTGCTTATTTTCACTTTGAAAGTAAGGTAAATGTTCTTTAGAGTCCTTTTTTTTCCCCTAAGAAGATTGCAACATAAAAAACTATGTTCCTTGCCTGAAGTTGCCACCTCCTGTAGGCAGCTGGGACTCCCAGTGGAAGGAGGGAGACACCGACCCACCCATAAAACCTTCAACCTATAATTTGCCTTGCCTATAAGAAGTGTAGGGATAAAGATGGAGCAGAGATTGAGGGAATGGCAAACCAATGACTGGCCCAATTTGAGACCCACCCCATGGGAAAGAGGCAACCCCTCACACTATTAATGATACTCTGCTCTGAATGCAGACAGAAGCCTAGCATAACTATCTTCTGAGAGGCTTCATCCAGCAGCTGATGGAAACAGTTGCAGAGACCTACAGCCAAACAACAGGCTAAGCTCTGGGAGTTTTGTGAAAGAGTGGGAGGAAGGATTGAGGGAACCAGAGAGGTCAAGGACACCAAGAAGACCTACAAAATCAACTAATCTGGGCCCATGAGAGCTCACAGGGACTGAACCACCAACCAGAGTATGCATGGATCTAGACCCCCTACCTATATGTAGCAGATGTACAGTGTGGCCAACATGTGGGTCCCCTAACAATGGGAGTAGGGGCTGTCTCCAGGTCTGTTGCCTGCATCTGGATCCCTTCCCCCTAGCTGGGCTACTTTGTCAGACCCCAGAGGGAGATGTACTGAGTCCTGCTGCAGCTTGAAGTGCCAGGGTGGGTTGGAACCCCTTGGGGGCCTCCCCTTCTCTGAGGAGAAGAGGAAGAAATGGGGTACTGTGAGGATGGGACTGAAAGGAGGGAGGGAGCTGGGATCCGGCTATAAAGAGATTAAATAAATAAATGAATAAATCAATGAAAATTGTTTTCCTTGATAAAGGCCTTTTCATTTTAAAAAGCATTCAAAGTACCCAACAATCTCCAACTGCAAAGTATATTTTGCTTTCCTGAATATGTCCAATGTCAATCAGTATACAAAATAAATGACCCTTTGGGTCATCTGACAAAGTGTACATTAAATATTTTTTCTTTCTTTCTTTTTTTTTTTTTTTTTTTTTTTTTTTTTTGTTTGTTTTTTTTTTGAGTGTGTGTGTGTGTGTGTGTGTGTGTGTGTGGTTTTGTTTTTTGGTTTTTTTGGGGGGGGGTTGTTTGTTTTGTTTTTCGAGATAGGGTTTCTTTGTCTAGCCTTGGCTGTCCTGGACTCACCTTGGCTGTCCTGGACTCACTTTGTAGACCAGGCTGGCCTCATACTCACAGCAATCCACCTGCCTCTGCCTCCCGAGTGCTGAGATTAAAGGCATGCACCACCATGCCCAGCAAATACTTTTTCTTGTACATTAAATACTTTTTAAATAAAAAATTATCCAAACTGAGATGACAACATTTCACTTGTACATTTGAAAGACTTGAGGAAGTGCTAAGGTAATGGGTTCCTTGGTAAATTCTCGCGGGGCAAACAGACGGATCTAAATTTGAATCTCCATGTAAAAGGCAGACATGATGCTACCTACAACCCCAGCACCCATGTCAGGATCAGAAGGATTCCCTAGAAAATATTACATGATGTCATCAAAATATGGGATCTTTTTAAAGTCATGTATACAGATGAAGAGGGAACCAGTTGCTATTCCCGTGGCGATGAAAACGAGACCTTTAGTCACAAGATATAAAGTAGAAAATATGTGCGGTAACCAGATAAAAAGGTTTCATATACACTGTTAGGATGTAATTAGGAAGAGTGTGTTGAGGCTGGGCTGTGGTGGCGCACGCCTTTAATTCCAGCACTCTGGAGGCAGAGGCAGGTGGATTGCTGTGAGTTCAAGGCCAGCCTGGTCTACAAAGCAAGTTCAGGACAGCCAGGGCCACACAGAGAAACCCTGTCTTGAAAAAAAAAAAAAGAAATAAAGAAATGTTGTGTTGAATTTAGGAGAGTTATGACATGAATACGCTACAGATGTTCCTTGCTGCAGGAGAAATGGTTGAGTACGTGAGCTAATGGTGATGCTCACTCATCTTACCTCAGTAGTGACTTTACTATATGTGTCTACAACGTTATGCTGTATGCCTTATGTAATTACACTAAAATCTCTTTTCCTAATGAAAAAAACAAATTGTCTTTATAAAACAACTTGTGAGTGACAAAAGAAAATGGTCACAGAAAAGGATGCCCCCCTTCAAATTTCCTTACCCCGGAACTGTCACTAAGAAGCCGATCGGTTATTCATAAGGAGTCACATGAAGGCAAATTCTGCGTCAGATCTCAAGTCCTGAAGCAGATCCTCAGTGTGTCTCAGTGTTCTTAATCTGCTCCCATCACAAGGATTGGGGTTAGCCTCCTCATTTGGGGGTACGTTTGTTTTTTCCCCTTGAACAAGTAAATTTGGTCTGATAAGAAAAGTTTGTCTGTGCTCTTTGTAGCAGCAGTCACTACAGAACGGCGCCTTACATGAAAGGATCAGGCCAGAACCAGCGGGGCCCAGTATGATATGTCACATGTCTATAATCCCCATGCTAAGCCAAGTAGATCTGGAGTTCAAGCCACACTAACACAGATATTTTTAAAGGTTAATACACATACACATTTTATTATATACTGAAATGTTTAATAGTTTCAATATTTTCAGGAGTATAAACATGTCACTTCAGAGACCAATCCAACAATTTCCTTTTTGTACAAAAATGTGCCTCCCGACCACTTGACCCTTGCTCCCTGACCAAGGAGGAGTTTTCACTGTACTTTAGGCTTCTATTAATGTACAAATCTACTGCAATTAAAGATTGAGAGGGAACAGAGTCCAGTGGAGAGTGTATAAGGAAGCTGGGCAGAACATAATTTAATTATCAGAGCTGGAATTTGTCCAGAACTCCACCTGCCATAAGAAAAGTACCCTGGGATTTTTAATGACCACAAGTGGTCAGGATTCTGGTTTTACAGTTTGTCCAATTAATTTCCAAGCACATCGTGTGCTACAGCATTAGGTAAAGGAACTGGGGAATCCACTCGGCTAATAAGGGAGCTGGGGACTTGTACTAGTTTCCCAGAGGATTTTTCAAGGTACATGGAGATGTGCATTATCTCATGAGCACACAGTAAGTACTTCCATCGCAGACAACAAGACCCAGCCACTTCTTCTCCATCCAATTTGGGTGAGACTGTTTCTACAATCCAAGTCAGATTCAGAGTGAAAAATGCTAGACTGAGGAAGATCCTAGCATCTGTCTCTGCCTTTAGTATGGCCAAGTGTAGAATGCCCAGATTATTTTCTACATGTCCACTGCCCTGTGGAGGAATTTCACCTTCATATGTATCAGGTTTTCTTTCAGAAACTTGAGGTAAAATTTCAAAGTGAATTTTCAGTGTAAAAATTCTCATTTCTCATATTTTCTATTAATAAACTTCTGCTTTCTTTTCTTCAATTAATGCCTTCTTCAAAGTAAGGGCCATGGTCCCTACCATCATAAAAACAAGACAAAAGCATTTTTCTTAGTGAAAAATAGAAAGGCTCAGTGTCAGGGGCACTTTCTGCTCATCCACGGTCAGTCCCCAGCACCCTTGTCGGGTGGCTCGGGCCTTTGGGTACCTCCAGCTGATACTTCTGTACTCTGTGGGTAGTTGCAATCGCAGGCTCATATCCATACGTAGATGCACACACACATACACATGATTAGTACAAATTAAAGCCTTTTCTGTTTTAAAAAGCCCGGCTCTGTGGTACCTAGACACCCCACTCCATCAAACAAGTGTCTCCGTATCACCTCAGCAGAAACATATTTTCAGGATGGAGTCCATACTGAGTCAACCACAGTGACTCAGGACAGGCCCAGGTGTCTGAAGTTTAGTAAGCCCTGAAGGTCAATCTGGTTTTGAGAATTAAAACTTGAGCATCCTTTGGAGACAACAACATGTGATTGCGTGATTCTGAGAAGAAAAGCGTGTTGATATATCATATATACTCCACCCACTATCTTTCTCCCATTACTGTGTTTATTTTCTTTCACAGATAGCGTCTCCTTTAGGTAGGTCCCATCACTGCCGTTCTTGAGTTTAATTTCTTTTTCTTCAGGAACCATTGTGTAAAATTACTTTGGGATCTTATTAAAATGCAAGCTAATTAACCTGACCACATTTATTTTCACACTCAGACAATATGAGTAATTCATGAGAGACGCAAAACTTCAGACACAAGGGACGTTAAGATGCCTGTGACGCAAATAGAGGCATTAGGAAAAGATTATTGGACAATTTCAAACTGACTGCCACTTTTTCCTGTTACTGTAGCTGGTCTCCCAACATAATGTTTTGGTTTTCATTAAGGGGAAGGAGCTGTTTGAAGACATTTCAGAAATCCGTGCCATAGCAGCTGGAGTGAAGAAGGCAGCTTCCTCTTGCCAGTGCACTTGAGGCTTGCAGTCATCTGGAAAACGAAGCACTTGTAGAGTGAGATCTCTTGACTCCCTTCTTGCTCAAAACTGCCAACAGTCCATGGATGCTCAGAAATTTACTTCTGATGACTGTGCAGAATTAGCAGGTACCTGCTACCCTCACACAGAAGAGTGACGTGACCTTTAAAAAGAAGAGCGTACTTCTGCACTAAAGATGGTAAAGAGTCACCCAGATTTCTCTCAGTAGTGAGGGGTTTTCTAGGGTACAGAGTTGACAGTGCTAAAAATTGCATGGTCCAAGGCAAGCCAGGGTGACGAGGCATCCTATAGAAGGAGACGGAGCTCAAAAGATGTAACTGAACCATTTTTTAATGTTGTAAACACAGTTTGCCTCTTGGCACACTGAGAGGTAGTCTAAATTTCCACACCAATGAGACAACTTCTAAATTTACTTCTAAGTGTGTGTGTGTCTGTGTGTGTGTGTGTGTGTGTGTGTGTCTGTGTGTGTGTGTGTGTTTTCTAATGGCCAAGCTCAATACCTTCCCCATTGTAGACAAGTATTCTTCCACTGAGCTGTATCCTCAGCCCTTTATTGTTTATTTATCTACTTATTTTATATTTTCTCACCTAGGGCCTCACTAGTTACCCAGGTGGCCTTGAACTCACGCTGTAGCCCAGATGGGCTTTGAATTCACAATTCCCTTGGCATGGCCTCCCAAACAGTTTGCTATCCCTGGTATCAAGGCCAGAGACTCCCAAACCTCTAAAGAATTCCAGTCATAGCCAGGCATGGTGGTGCATGCTTGTAATTCCCAGCACTGGGGAGGCAGAGGCAGTTGGATTACTGTGAGTTCAAGGCCAGCCTGGTCTACAAATCGAGTCTAGGACAGCCAGGGATACACAAAGAAACTCTGTATAGAAAAACAACAACAACAACAACAATAATTCCAGTCATGGTTAGGAGATCCACCCTGTCCTTTTTGAGTCAGGAACACAGTCAATAAAGGGCAGAGAAGCCCTTGAGAAGGGATATAGAAAGAGCTTCATTAGAAAGGACCTGAGTGGGGGCGTTATTGAGCATGAAGCTGAATTACAATAGTACTTCCAACGGAAAGGCCTCTCAGGCAGCCAGTTATGTAAAAGGATCTAGTGTCTCCCAAACAGAGCCAAAAACATACAAGTAAGTCCAGTTAGCTTTTTCTCCAGTAAACAGGATTTTAAGTAGCAATTATGCATAGTACCTAGCTTCCTAGCCTGTAAGGCTAACCCCTATACACACCTGCTCCACGGACCTAAGCAAGAACAAGAATCCACTCGGGCTTATCCTAAACTTTCATAAAATGTTGTCTTTGAACACAAAGGATGCTAAGAAGCTTAAAGGGCACTTCATGAGAGAATTCCAGGGAGCTGAGTGAGAAGGACCAGAATCCTTTCTCCCCTAAAACAGCAATTGCACCAGAATGAGTCTGATATAACCGTGCTGGGAGCTCCAGTCGGTTAAGGTTTGTAACTTCCAGGGCTGGGTGATAAACAGTGATTAATTCTAAACAGTGATTAATTCTGACCAGCCCCAGCCCTGCCTGTTCTCCTCACATCCATCTGCTAACAGGAAGCTCTGTGTGTGTGTGTGTGTGTGTGTGTGTGTGTGTGTGTGTGTGTGTGTATGTGTGTGTGTGTGTGTGTGTGTGTGTTCCTAGAGGCAAGGTCCTCCAAGCACCAGAAATCTATTGTGATCATTGGCTTGCCCTACTGGTCTCAAAAGCCAGGTAGCTATTGTTACATCTCCTGTCACTGTCCACCTCTCTGGAGGGCTCCCAGAAGCTCTGAACAACTGGGACATCCCTGCTCCTTCCCCACCCTCTGCCGACCATTGAGACATTAAAGAACTCTGTGACGGGAAGGAGAATGTCACTGTGTCAGTCAGTCTTGTCAACCTGGTTTGTTTGATTTCCCAGGGTCTCACATGTAAGAGGTTCCCTTGAATTCTAGAAGAGACGTTAGACTTTGGAGTTTTGAACGCTGTTTGGACTTTTAGAGATTCTGGGGGGGTGTCAAAGGGTAGACTGTCATGATCTAAAGGTAATGTGTTAAGATGTCCTGTTGATAAGGGCTGGGCTTGTGACAGTTAATCTGGATTGTCAGCTTGACAAGATTACAGTTGCCTAGGGAACAAACCTCAGGGAGTGCCTGTTTGGGTACTTCCGAGGAAGTCAGACTGATGTGGAAAGACCCTCCCTGGGGCTGAGTGACACCGATTTGTGCACTGGGGTCACTTGCATTTATTTCTCTCAGTGTCCTGGTGGAGTACGCCCTATGACTGGGGACTTCATGTTCCTGCCACCAACCAATCTCTACCACATGGACTATACCCTCAAACCATGAGGTAAACCCTCCTCTCAAAGGTTACTTCTTCTCTGCAAAAAGTAAAGTAACCAATAAAATCATCACCCATCGCTATGGGAAGGGTAGGTTCAGAAGAGACCTGAAGTTTACAACTCAGACTGACTCTGAGCCCAGAGATAGCCTTTAACAATAGCACTTGGGAAGCAGACAGGAGAATCACAAGTTCAAGGCCAGCCCAGTCTACATAATGAGTTTGAGGCTAGACTAAACTATACTATGAGACTCCGTCTTATTAAAAACAAAAATAAGTAAAACAAAATAAGAGCAGACAATTCTGGAGAAAGGAAAAAAATCTGACATTTTTAGAGATGCCAATATTAACTAAAACATCTATGTTTCAACAAGAACAAAACAGAAAGTACACACAAAAAAAAAAACAAGAAAATACATTTTGTTCAAAAGAAAAACTAAAAGCTGTTCACTAGAAATACATGAGGACAAATCTGACAAGTACATTTTAAAAGTTGTCTTAGGTTACAGGGTGAAGCTTAGGGGTAGGGGTAGGCTACTTGGCCCGCATGTGCCTTAATCTCTAGGACCCTCTAGAACCCATAAACACATCTGTCTTAAAGACACTTACAGCAAGACACCGAGATATCAAGAAAACAACAGGTGAACAAACCGAAGCAACAGGATGCAGAAAGAAAAAGCTCAAAACAAACCGTAAGGAAGCCTTCAACCTGTGCACCAAAATGGCTGGAATGAAAAATTCACAGCAGTGCTGGGCGTGGCGGCGGCGCACGCCTTTAATCCCAACACTCGGGAGGCAGAGGCAGGTGGGTCACCCTGAGTTCGAGGCCAACCTAGTCTACAAAGCAAGTCCAGGAAAGCCAAGGATACATAAAGAGACGCTGTTTTGGGAAAAAAGAAAAGAAAAGAAAAGAAAAAAGAAAAATTCACAGCAGAAGTTTCATGACATCATTGAACAGAAGAAAACAAACTCTATCAATTCAAAGTGAAGATAGGTGATGTTATTAAGTCTAAGCAGGGAAAAAAAAAAAAAAAGATTGGACAAATAGAAGAGAGCATAGGGACCAAGCAGACCAATATACAGAGAAAGAAAATGCAACCAAAAAGGAAATTTATAATACCTTGAATTTGGTAAAAATACTTCATTATAAAATCCAAAAGGTTTAACAAACTCCAAGTAGAATGAACTCCCAAATATCCACACTGAGACACCGTATAACCAAATTTTCAAATGACAAGGGACCTTCAATAAAATTATCAGACTATTATTTATCAGAAATATAGTATACCATGACTGGGGAGATGGCTCAGTGGGTACAGTGCTTGCTGTGTAAGCCTGATGACCTGAGTTCAGTGTCCACAGCCCCCACAAGAGCCAGATGCAGTGGTAGCTATAATCCTAGGGTTCCTACAACAAGACAGGAGAGTTACCCCTAAGCTCTCAGGCCAGAAAGCCTGGAGTACACTGTGCAACAGAAAGAACAAGAGAGACTCTGTCTTCACAAGGCAGAAGGGAGAACCAACTCTCAAAAGTTGTTCTATAATTTCCAAATGTGCCTACGGTGCCTGTGTGCTTGTAAAACACACACACACACACACACACACACACACACACACACACACTGGGGAGCGAAGGGAGAAAGACAAAAATAAAAAATAAAGAGACTCGGTAAGCCAATGGGTAGGAGGCTAATAAAGTTCTAAGAGAAAAAATTGTTAACTGAAAGTTTAACATGTGGTCGGTCAAACTGTTTTTCAAAAGTGAGAAAGAAATTAGAATAAAACCAAATAAAAGCTGAGGTAGTCCATTACCTCAAGAACAGCCTTGCAAAATAATGTTAAGACACATGTTAAGAAAATGTTAGGGACATTAGGAAGTAACTGGAACCACACAAAGAGATAATAACCATAATAAAGATAAAGTCATGGCAACTGTAGAAGTTAGTATCACTTTAACTTGGGTTACAATACATCTTCTGTTCTGTATAATAAACTAATTCTTACAAAAAAAATAGCACTTGCATGAGGCTACATACCCATAGGTATATTGTTTATGACATCAACAAAATTAAAGGATAGAGAAAAATAGAAAGGAACAGGCTTGTAAGCTATTGGTTTTTAAGGTGGTATAAATTCAAATCAGTGCTGTAGCTTCAAAATGTTTAACTATACAAATATCAAACATCAAAAGGAGGCAGAAATTCCAGAAAACCCTATAGCATATACAGAGGACAAATAGCAAAATGATTAGTGGTTCCTTTACATACAAGTAGATTAAGTTAAATTCAATTAAACCTGGTCTAAAGACAGGGGTTGGCAGAACAGACCAAAACCCTATTATTTACAAGCTGTCTACAAGAAACTCTCTGAATATTCAGAGATTCCCAAAATACCTGTTGCGTGCAAGTGACAACCAAAAAGAGAAAGAAGGGACTAGGCCAAGGAGATGGCACAGGAGGGAAGGGCTCTTGCCTTCAGGACTGGCAACCTGAGTTCTATTCTGGGGTTTGACACAGTGCATGTTGTCCATGTTCACAAGCACACATGTAAGTATGGGCACACACACACATATGCACACACACACATATGCACACACAGATAAACAAATGTTTCTAAGAAGAACGGCTACACTAATATCAGACAGAGCTGATTTAAGTCTGTGAAGGGCTTTTAATGTACAGAGTCTGTTTTGTAAGGCTTAAGAGAATTCTAAGATAGTGATCACTGCACAACGATATAAATTTATTTAACACAATCAAACCATGGGCCTAAAACTTCATGTTAAGTACATTTTGTTAGAATGAAAATGTGAAAGAATGCAAATATACATTTGATTTACTCAATTGTCTAAGATAAAAATAAAAGACAGCATTTTAGAGGTGGGGATTATGTTTGCAGAGTCTGTTAATTAACTCATGTTCTGATTTATTAAAAGGCTCGGTGACAAAAGCCTGTCCCTAAAGCTAGTGAACTCCTTGTAGCCCTTTTCTTAACTGGCATCTCAGCCTCGGGTAGTACTAGCAAATTGCTTCAAAACACATGACCACTAAATACGACTATGCAACAGTCTCCTGTCAGCCATACTTCAGATTTAATCCCAGTACTCAGGAGGCAGTGGCAGGGGTTCAAGGCCAACCTGGTCTACAGAATGAGCTGCAGAACAGCCATGGCTGTCTGTGCCTCCAGAAAGGAAGGAGGGAGGGAGGG